>NW_025814210.1:0-62806 GCF_018902025.1 Drosophila willistoni
TGTTTGTGGAGGGGCGGAAGGACCCGACTAAGCCTCAAATGGTTGGCGGGTGCCAATATCTTCAGGTCTCGTACGTGAGTGATTAAAACGCGCGAAAAACTTCGTTTTAATTAATGATGATTTATTGAATTCACTAGGTATACCGACACACACACGAAATGGTTCGGTTTAAAACAGATTGACAATTCGAGAAAAATATACAGGAGATGAACGGGTGTTCGGGTGAAAATCTCGATTCGTAATAATGGCGATGCCCATTGGAAAAACCCAGTCACCCCTCCTGGTGTGACCGTAGATGCGAGGATCAAAAAACCCTCACTCACTGCTCACTGCTCTTCGCCGCTCACTGCTGTTCACCCGGTGGCGTGAACATACCGCCCCCCTTGCAACATGTTGCAATTGCCACCCTGGACATATAAAGGATGGGGGACGGCAACGTCCTGGATCCTAGATCCCACAGGAGCCGGAGACGACCCATCCGAACACGGTGCTCTGGGTTGCGGGAGTACCGCTATGACCGGGCACACAGCCTGTTGGATGACCTCAGGATAGAGCTCTGCCCCGAGCACCACGGACACCGACGCCGGCCGATAGAAATAGGGGTCGGCCAGGATCAGGGTGGCGAATTTCTCCCGGACCGGCGCCGCCACTTCCCGGATGGGAGTGCGGATGAGCAAGTCCTCTTCGACCCGGAATATAACGTTCGACTCGAGGACGGCCGTACAGGCTTGGTCGGCCCCGACCTTGGTCACAGCTAACCCCAGGACCGGGCAAAGGAGAGATTGATGCGGCTCTCAGCCGCACACGCATCGAGAAGGACGCGGGTCTCGAAGGATTTCGAGCCATCGCCCAACCGGAGGACTGCGGTTGGCAGGACAGTCGTCGTCCTGGCGTGGAGCAGGGAGGATAGAGAGATTTCGGGTGCTCCATCTGGGGAAGCGGAGCGGTCGGACGATGATCGGGAACAGGGTTGGAGCGGGGGTGCAGCACGCCCGGAGGGGGTGATTGGCTGCGACGCCGGGCGGAGGCACGTTGTCTCGGCGGTTGGTCGGCCATGTGGAGCAGGGTATGCCCGCATCGTCGGCAACCATGGCGAGTCCGGCACGCGTCGGATGAATTGTCGTGTGCCAAGCAATTGGGACAATACTTATTGATAAGCACCGCCCGGAGCCGCTTTTCCCCTCGGAGGTTCAGGAAGCGCTGACACTGCCGGAGTGCATGAACCCCCCGACAGACCCGGCATCGGTACACGTTCATGCCCTGCGGAGCAGCTCGTTTGCTGCGGTTGAGGTTGAGGCTGACGCCTTGTGTGCAGGGGCTCGACGCGTTAAATACCACGCGTACCTTAGTGGTGGTGCTATCGGGCTTAAACACCGCGTGATGGGGGAGATAGAAGTTTTTCCCATCTTGAGGCGGCGTCACCCGAATCATGTGACCCAATTCCTCGTACTCTTGAATAATGGCATCGTACTGCGTTTTTAGGACGGGATCCTTGAGAAGGCGTGCTTCATCCCAACCTCCCAAAACTTGGTGAGGAGTACATCAAGTTTTGCTTCTGGCCTAACTCGCGTCTGTGCCGCGAAAACTGATCGAGACACCGGAGGGTCAGGCATGATAGCCCCACACAGAACCCATCCAAAGATAGTTTCTAGCCCGACGAACTCACCAATGTCCTTTTTGATCCGTTCTCCGAGGATGTGGGGAAACAGGTCTACACCGATAATCATGTCAATAGGCGCGGGCTTGTTGTAGTACGGGTCAGCCAGGGGGCGATCGAGGCACTGCATCGGAACCGTATTAAGGAATGGAGCTGTTGGAATGACCCTGACAATTTGGATACGACCAGGGCGGAGACCTCAATCTTGTTCAGTCTGTCACACGGGGGAGACAGCATTAGCAGACACACCTTGTCGGCGCAGCCTCCATCACTCTGGCCCATGCCAGTAACCGCGGCGTCTACTGGGTAGAAGGGGGGCTGGACCATGCTGAAGACACGCTCGGAGAGAAAAGTAGAATCGGCCCCAGAGTCGATCAACGCCCGAATATGGTGATCCACACCACGATGGTGCAGAGTGACAATCGCAGTGCCCAAAAGGCCTCTGCCTGGGGTAGATGCAAAATAACTTTGAGCATTTGTGAGCTGGTTGTTCGTGGACGGACGCTCTGTGGCGCTGGATGGTGGGACTTGCGCAGCGGACGGCGAGGACACGGACACATCACTAGGATGCAACAGCGTATGATGACGTTCCTTGCAGGTATGGCAATTATGCGCACTGGAGCAGCCCTTCACTTGATGACCGCGGGCAAAACAGTTCAGACAAAGTCCCTGCTGTCTAATGGTTTCCAGCCGCCTCTGAACAGGCATATCAAGAAAACTAGGGCAGAGCCGTATTGGGTGATTCTCCCGATGGCACAGCTTACAAGAAGCCGGTTTTAGCTGGGCTTTCGCGGGGAACGCTTGGACCTTCATCGTTGCAGAGGATTTGCGGGGGCCAAAGGGGATGGATTCGTCAGGGGGGACTTAGCTACGATGGTTCTCGCTTCCCCTCGCGTGTTGGTGTTCAACTGATAGAGCTTCTCCACTTGTGACAAGTACGGGTTGGCGATATAAATGGCGGCGAACAAATCGCGGAATGTGGGCCATGCTAGGCTGTCGCCATTAAATGTCTCCACCTCACACGGAGGAACTCTATGCCCCGCCGGCCTCGACAGAGCGGTTGCGTCAGCATAAGTCTCGTCATCTGTGCCGAGAGCTGTTCGATGCGTTCTCCGAACAACGTCCCGCATCGCACATACGCCGCATAAGCGTATTCGTGCTTCTTTTTGATGTGGCTTAGGTTTGCCAAGCTTTCCTCGTCGGTTTGGACTGTCAAGGCCTTGTGACAACGGGAGTATTCCATCTCGACAGTTGACCAAAGGGATTTGAGCTGCTCTAAGTGCATTTTAATGGAAAACAAGGGCACTTCAGAAGTTAGAGCTTCACTCTCACGAGCTTCAAACAGAATCAATACGTCGCACGCCAGAACGAGATCGGAGAGGGACATTCTGGAGTGTTCTGTACTCTGTTGTGATACGGATCGGGTGAGTTGAAAGCTTGGAACGACCTTTGTGTTCACTCGAGTCTTTAACCGAGAATCTGCGACCCTTAGGTAGGCTGGACGAAGACGGACGGGACCTTGGAGATTCGCTGCGGCTGCGAACAGATGAGAACTTGCGCGAAATATCCGTACGCTTCACGGTCACCAGAGTTTTCGGAGGCCGAACCTTCTCCGGAGTTGCAGAGGGAGACGAAAGACTGTTAGACTTCGGCGCAGTCTTGGACGGCTCCGTGGACATACTCAGGGGACGACCTTACCGACGAACACCGAGTTTGTGCGCTTTTTTTGGTTTTGGAATAACCACAAAAAATGAGAAGTGGACTGTATCAGGACGCAAGAAGTTTCTCACTGTGCACCGCAGGATTGCGGGAAAATTATCTCGCGTGTGGCTCGGAAACGGAGCCCTTTTTATGGGGATAGATGCGGAACAATATACGAACACACGAGTGCGGATCAAAACTTGCACGTAGACAAAGCGAAATGATTACAAAACAAGTTTGTATGGATTCGTAAGTAACGCTGGGAGTACGTATAAAACAAAACACGGAGGAAATACATAAATAAAGACGTATAGGATAAAAGAAAATACGTTTTTGTATAAATCTGGATCTGGATATATATATGTGCGCACAATACTGGCCGGAAAAATTATATATATAATTTATAAATATGGACGGATGTATAAATATGGGCCCGATAGTGCTGGAAAAAATATATACATGTATTTATTTATAAATATGGGCGGATATATATGAGCGCAAAAGGCTGGCCGGAAAAAATATATATGTATTTATTTATAAATATGGGCGGATATATATATGAGCGCAAAAGGCTAGCCGGAAAAAATATATTTATAATTTTTGAATATGAATGGATATATAAATATGGGCCCGATAGTGCTGGAAAAAATATATATGTATTTATTTATAAATATGGGCGGATATATATATGAGCGCAAAAGGCTGGCCGGAAAAAATATATTTATAATTTTTGAATATGAATGGATATATAAATATGGGCCCGATAGTGCTGGAAAAAATATATATGTATTTATTTATAAATATGGGCGGATACATATATGTACGCAAAATACTGGCCGGAAAAACTTATATATATATAATTTATAAATATGGACGGATATATAAATATGGGCCCGATAGTGCTGGAAAAATATATATGTATTTATTTATAAATATGGGCGGATACATATATGAGCGCAAAAAGTTGGCCGGAAAAATTATATAAATGATTTATAAATATGGACGGATATATAAATGTGGGCACGATAGTGCTGGAAAAAATATATATGGATTTATTTATAAATATGGGCGGATATATAATAAGGCGAAAAAAAGGGAATCGGAAATAATGTGATTTGAATTTGGCGCGCTTGAGCCGCCTATCGATATCACGACTCGACTCACGTGTCACCACTACTCCGAAAACAGCTGTCGGCCGTTGTTTATATTTTGATTTTGTTGTTTAATTATGTTAATAATTTTTTTGTGGTTGTGCGGAAAAAAAACCAAGAACAAAAGAACGCTTTTACACACCGCGAGTGTTGTGCGCGAAGGCAAACAAAACAAACGATCAATGCATATGGACAAATGCTTTGATCTATGTATGTACGTACATGCATAGGTACACAGGTGAGTATATAGATATGTGTGCACACGCGTTGTTCACAACAAAAATAACGTAAGTTATTGTCATTTAATTGGAGGTGGGGTGGTGTTAAATCAATGCGCGACACCGAAATGGATTATGTGTTGTGGATAGGTACATATGTGCAATGTATGACTATGTAAGTATGTATGTACATATGTAAGCAAGTGCACCGGTTTCCAAAGACGCGCGTGAGGAATTAATTTCGCACCTAATTCGAACGCGCAAGAAATCGCGGTGCATAAGTTAAGTGCTATTAAAATAAAAACAATATGTTTTTTTGGCCTTTTGTGTTGTGGTAAATGTGTGAAGGGATTATATGTACATGGATATGTACATATGCGCGTACATCAACAGATGACGATGTGTGTATGTACGTAGATACGCGCGTACGGAAATTAGTTTGGCATTAAAAATAATTATTTCAACACATAAGAAAACGCGGTGAACACTTTGATTATTATTTTTTTCTATTTTTTTATAACACTTTAATATTTTTTTGTTTTTTAAACTTTTACGCGGACTTGGCAAACAGCTGTGGAAATTACATGTACATGTAAATGCATATGTAACAAAGGTGGATTTGGACAAGTGCGGGGAAAAAATATAAATAAAAATGGAAATGTAATGTAAAACGAGAACGTTGGACAAACACGCTAAGGATTAGGAACTACCATGGAACCTTGGAACAGGTCAGGTGTGTACATACAATATGTAAAAGTGTGTAGGTCGCTATGGAGAAGCGGGAAAACCTCACACTTTTATTAGTATGTAGGGGCAAATGAAATGAATAATAAAATTTTTGTACTTTTCAGGAATTCCGCCGATGCAAGCTGGAGGAGCGGAAGGATATCCGGCTCGAAGGACCAATGTTTGTGGAGGGGCGGAAGGACCCGACTAAGACTGAAATGGTTGGCGGGTGCCAATATCTTCAGGGTCTCGTACGTGAGTGATTAAAACGCGCGAAAAACTTCGTTTTAATTAATGATGATTTATTGAATTCACTAGGTATACCGCCACACACACGAAATGGTTCGGTTTAAAACAGATTGACAATTCGAGAAAAATATACAGGAGATGAACGGGTGTTCGGGTGAAAATCTCGATTCGTAATAATGGCGATGCCCATTGGAAAAACCCAGTCACCCCTCCGTGTGACTCCTCACTCCTCACTGCTCACTGCTCTTCGCCGCTCACTGCTGTTCACCCGGTGGCGGGAACATGGGCCCGATAGACGCAGACATAACCCTTAGTTATGAGACACGCACGCCCGGTGTAATTTTTGATCTCGAACGGCCCTGCGAAGTCAATGCCCGTGTGGGTGAAGGGCCTGGAGTACGTGCTGCGTTCTCGAGGGAGATCACCCATCATCTGGGTCTGTAGTCGTCGACGATGAACGATGCAGACTTTGCACCCCTTGATGTGGGACTTCACCATGTTCTTGATCCGTGTGATCCAGAATTTGGTGCGTAGATACCGCACCATCAGTTGATTGCCACCATGCAACGTGATGCGGTGGGCGAATTCGACAAGCAGGCGAGTGAAATGAGTACTATAGGGGAGGAGAATTGAATTCACTAGGTATACCGACACACACACGAAATGGTTCGGTTTAAAACAGATTGACAATTCGAGAAAAATATATAGGAGATGAACGGGTGTTCGGGTGAAAATATCGATTCGTAATAATGGCGATGCCCATTGGAAAAACCCAGTCACCCCTCCTGGTGTGACCGTAGATGCCGAGGGAGCACTCGCAATCGTACTCTCGCCTTGATCACATCGCGCACCCAAATTATCACTAAGGCCATTTAAATAATATAAAATATACATATGTATTCTTAACACAAAGAAACATTGTTAATAATATAAGACTTAACAAGGAAATCACATCCTTTAATAATATTGTAATAAATAAACCGGGATAAAGTAAATTCCTACAAACTGGGGGCTCAACCGAGATTTCTGGCCCAAAACAATAAGTGAAATTTGTGTGTGTGTGTGAAGTTCGCAAGTGAACAGAAAATTGTTAAAATTGCATGCATTAACGTGTAATATATATACAAAATAAAGGTTGTTGGCGAACGAATTTCACAAGAAGCAACCACTACAAGTTCAAAAAATAGTGGAAGTTGGTGTGACTGTACGAGAGGCGACGAGTGGACGATGAGACGGTGAGCGGTCGGACGACGCAAGAAGAGCTTCACTAAGAATTTTGGCGCCGTTTTTGCACGAGAACGGTGGTGACTCGAGAGGAAAAGAGAGAGCAGACAGCAGACACGAAGTTGATGAGAACTAGTGTTTACTGTGGAAGCAGACAGCGGACACAAAGTTGATGATAACCAGTGTCCACTGTGGAAGCAGACAGACGGAGAGAACAGACAGCAGACACGAAGTTGATGATAACTATTGTTTACTGTGGAAACAGACAGCAGACACGAAGTTGATGATAACCAGTGTTCACTGTGGAAGCAGACAGACAGACGGAGAGAGCAGAAAGCGGACACGAAGTTGATGATAATTGGTGTGGAAGCAGACAAAGAGAGCAGACAACACAAACCGTTACAAGAAGCAGACGACGACAAGTCCAAACGAGAAGGCAGCAGACACGAAGTTGAGACAATTGGTGTGGAGCAGACAAAGAGAGACCAAGAGAACGAGTGGAAAACAGCCGAGTGAGTAGCGACAGCAGAGTGAGTGGCAACAGAGAGCGAACCGAACATCTGAGTGAGTTGCTACAGCGAGCGAACCGAACATCTGAGTGAGTTGCTACAGCGATATTGAGTGGTTCCATAGAGCAGGACGACTATAGTTATATAGCAAACTTGTTAAGCATTATACCTGTAATTGTGTGAAATGGATCGAGGTGATATTCTAACTTTGCGTATTGAAGAGTTGCGCATTAAATTGAGAGAGTTAGGGCTAGAGACTACAGGCCTTAAAGCTGAGCTGCAATCGCGTCTACTCGCTCATTACGATCTAATAGAAACTGAGAATGACGGGCAGGAGGCAGGTTTCGCCTCAGCTAGAACAATTCGAGAAGTCCCGAACACAGATGGGCAAAGGTCATGGTTCACACTAAAAGATGTGGAGGGAAGCGTTTCCGAGTTTTGCGGTTTAGGTTCGATTGATGTTGTACAATGGACTAGGGAGCTAGAAGAATGCGCTTTAACCGTACAGTGGAGTCAGTTACAGCTCTTTGTGTATGCAAAACAATTGTTAAAGGGAGCTGCATTGTCGTTTATACGAAGTAAGAGAGATATTTGTAGTTGGGAGCTTTGAAAAACGAATTCAGAGTAAAGGTTTCATCAGCCGAAGTTCATAGAAGACTAAGCAATCGACAGTCGAAGAGAGGTGAGAATTTGTATGAGTTTCTGTATTCGTTAATGGAAATCGTAAAGCCGATCGATTTGGATGACGAAAGTTTAATCGAGTATTTCGTAGAAGGTATACCAGACCTGAGAGCAAATAAGGCATTATTGTATCAAGCCAGAACAGTGGAAGGGTTGAAAGTTCAAATAGAGACGTACTTAAAATCCTATGATCCTAGGAAGTCCTCAAAGAAAACAACATTGGAGTCATCTTTTCACAAGCAAGGTAGAGATAATAGAGAGAAAAGTTCGATAACAAAAGGTGATCGCAAATGTTTTAAGTGTGGTGATCTTTCACACATGATGAGAGACTGTAACAAGAAAACGTTTACTTGTTTTAAGTGTGGCAAAACAGGCCATCCCTCATTTGAATGTAAGGGAAAAGATACCACCAAAGTTGAAAGTACCAATGTTGTAGATGATAAATTAGTAAAAGCATCAGGTAAATTTACTGATTCGGGTTTGGAGTTGAAAGAAGTAACATATAAGACGATTAAGTTCAACGGTCTAATTGATACAGGAGCAAATTTGAGTCTCATACGTTAAAGCGTGTTTGTCGAACTTGGAATTAAATCATTAACAGGATATTGGTGGAAGTCATGTGATGACCTTTGGTAGTTTTAGCATAAGTGTCAAGATAGATGGCATTGAGATGGAAGTCGAGTTTCATATCGTTCCTGATGAAGACATGGCATACGAGTCAATTTTGGGTAGAACTATATTAGATCACGTCGATTTGGTTGTTACAAAGAAAGGTACAAAGTTTGTGAGCATCAAGGGAAAAGAATCACTGTGTAACGCGAATAAATCTTGTGCTGAGTTGTTTAAGGAATTTGAAAGTATGTGTATGCACAGTGCAGAACAGAATGAAGTGGAAATCAAGAGTGACTTGTCACATATCAGTGCAGAAATCGCTAGTGAAGTCAAGAAGTTGATTAAAAGTTACAAACCTGAAGATTGTACTAACAGATGAGTTGCCTCCAAGGCGTCTAGCAGAGTCTGATCAGAAAATTGTTGATAGTACAGTACAAGGATGGTTGGAGGAGAAGATAATAAGGCCAAGTTTTTCCGAATATGCTTCGCTTGTTGTACTTGTAACAAAGAAGAATGGGAAAAAGCGTTTGTGCTGCGATTACAGAAAGCTAAATGAGAATGTGGTCCGAGATAATTTTCCTGTGCTACAGATGGATACCGTATTAGAAAAACTCCAAAGTGCGTTAGTTTATACTACTCTAGATCTAACAAACGGGTTTTTCCATGTTCCTGTTGAGGAGAATTCTCTGAAGTACACAGCATTCGTAACTCAGAATGGTCAGTATGAATTCCTATATGTACCATTCGGAATATCCAACTCTCCAGCAGTTTTTACAAGATTTATAATGGCAGTAATGAGAGAATCAGTGAAGAATGGAGATGCAGTGGTGTATATGGACGATATAATTATACCAAGCGTTAACGTGAATGATGGTCTAATTAAACTTAAAAGGGTGTTAAAGATAGCTTTTTAAATTTTTTGGGCTATATAGTTGAAAATGGAAGTATTAAGCCAAGTAAGGAGAAGACTGATGCTGTTTCGAGATTCCCGATCCCACATGATAAGAAGTCAGTTCAAAGATTTTTGGGACTAACATCGTATTTCCGTAGATTTATCGAAGGATACGCAGTAGCAGCTAAGCCCTTGACTGACATTTTGCGAAAAGACAACAAGTTTGAGTTTAAAGAATTGCAAATGGTAGCGTTTGAGCAATTGAAGTTAGCATTGATCAAAGGTCCCGTTTTAAAATTATACAATCCTAAGCTAGAGACTGAGATTCACACTGAAGATTCAGAAGATGGTTTATTTCATCCGGTACAATATATGATTCGGAAAACTAAACCTTGCGAAGAGAAGTATGATTCATATGAACTTGAGGTTTTAGCTGTTATTGGAGCATTAATAAAGTGGCGTGTATATGTGCTAGGAATGAGATTTAAGATTGTTACAGATTGTAATGCGTTCACGATGACAATGAAAAAGAAAGAGGTTCCGTTACGTGTAGCACGTTGGGCAATGTACCTACAAGATTTCGACTATCAGATCGAACATCGTTCAGGTTCAAAGATGCGGCATGTGGATGCTTTGAGCCGTTTATCTTGTTTTCTGCTAACCGACACCATAACCCATAGATTGAGGGAAGCACAGTTGTCAGATGATTGGACTAAATTGATCACGAGTTTAGTTCAGGAGAAGGGATATGAAGATTTTTACATTGAAAATGAAATATTGTTAAAAGACCCCAATCAATCAACTTATTGTCGTTCCCTCGCAGATGGAAAAAGAAATAATACAGATTGCACACAAACAAGGACATTTTGGAGCTAGAAAGACTCAAGATATCGTTGAAAAATCGTATTACATTCCAAAATGAAAAGAAAAGGTAGCCCGTGTTGTTGAGTGTTGCGTGGAATGTCTTATTGTTAATGCCAAAACCGGTAAAAAGGAAGGATATTTGATGCCAATAAGCAAAGGAGATCAGCCATTGATGACATATCACATTGATCACGTTGGCCTGATGGAGGTCACGACAAAGCGTTACAATAATATACTTGTTATAGTTGATGGTTTCTCTAAGTTTGTATGGTTGTACCCGACTCGTGGAACAGGAGTCGATGAAGTACTTAGTTGTCTTGAAAAGCAGGCTATAATTTTTGGTAACCCGGTGAGAATAATTTCTGACATGGGAGCAGCTTTCACATCCAAAGGAGTATTGTATCAGACAGGATATACAGCATTTACTGATAGCAACAGGTGTACCCCGCGGCAACGGCCAAGTAGAAAGGATGCATAAGATAATAGTTCCAATGATTTCAAAGTTAAGCCAAGAGAATGAGGGAAACTGGTGCAAGTATCTAGGTCGTGTGCAACAACTTGTTAATAATACTGCTCCAAGAAGTACAAGAGTTACACCTTTTAAGATTTTGGCCGGAATAGAGATGCGTAGTCCTGATGATCCCGAAATAAGAAAGCTGATAACCGATTTGTTAATAGAAGCATTAGAATGTGGTCGTGATGAGATTAGAGCGGAGGCTCGAAAGAAATGAAAAGGACGTTTGACAAGAATAGGAAATGGGAAAGAAAGTACAATTTAAACGAGTTAGTGGCGATTAAACGTACGCAGTATGGGACAGGTCTAAAATTGAGAGGTAAATACTTAGGACCGTATAAAGTCACGAAGGTGAATAGGCACGGTCGATACGACGTTGAGAAAGTTGGCGATGGCGAAGGACCTTGTAAGACCTCAAAAGTGGCTGAGTTCATTAAGCCTTGGCTAGGATCATTCGGGTCGAATGACTTGTCAGGACAGCCGATTGTAGGAAATGAAGTGTCAGGCGGGCATAATCATGGCAATCGGGCAGTAGCTAGTGAGCGAGACAGAACGTCACGCAGCGGCCGTACCTATCTGGTCGACTCACTCATAATAACAAAATAAAGAGAAGGGTTGATTCAAAAAGCACTCGCAATCGTACTCTCGCCTCGATCACATCGCGCACCCAAATTATCACTAAGGCCATTTAAATAATATAAAATATACATATGTATTCTTAACATAAAGAAACATTGTTAATAATATAAGACTTAACAAGGGAATCACATCAATTAGAGAATTAAGAGCAGAATAGAAAAACTTCACTGCACAATCTATATCGCAGCACTCAAATAGAAACGACAAATCAAAAGAGAAAATAAGGCTGTTAAGAAGATTGAAATTTGTTTTACGAAAACATCTACGACGAGAATTTGAGATGTTTTTAAATAAATTAGTAACGGAATTGTAAGAAATAGTACTTCAATGGTAGGATGATAAGGATCTTCAGGTTTCACTAGTGGCTGTGTTTGCGATACAGCACTAACAGTGGGATCAGAGACAAAAACAAGATCAAGGATTCTTTTAGAACAGTTAAGGAAAGAATTCAACTGATATAGTGGACATTCAAGTAGGCTATCAAGAAAAACATGTTGAGATGAAGGAATTAAGAAAGATAGATTATCATAGATCATGATATCAGAAGCTGGAGGAATAAGAACAAGAGATATATAGGCTAAAGTTAGAACATGTAACTTCGACGCAAATAAACTCAACACCTAAGGGGAGATCAATCGGCACCACACTTGAAGACAGATTCGAGTTTACAGCAATGAGTACTCCACCGCCACGACGACCAACACGATCAAGCCTATAAGAAATAAAATTATTAGAAAGAATTTCATTATCTAGAACAGAGGAGTTAAGCCAAGTTTCAGAGAAAGCTAATATGTCAGCTGAAAAGGTTTGGCTATCACAGAAAAGGTTCGACAGCTTGGTAAGAAGTCCTCTTACATTTTGATAATGAATGCAAAGACTAGACGTTATTAGTTTTTTGAAGCAGAAGATAAAGTAGGAAGGTGGACAGGCAACGGACGAGAGCGCTTATTGGGCGCAAACTCGTGTACAACTAGGCCCTCTGGCCAAAAATTAGGGTCAACCATAGCTGAGAAGTACTCATTTGGTACTGTAATTTTAAAAGAGGAGATTTCGCGAGGCCTAAAAAACTTAAACTTTTGAATTAAAACCTTAGCAGGGCAAATATTACCAATGTAAGCTGCCACAGACGACTCAGAAGTATCTGGAGCAAGCCTAGAAATAAATAATTGTTTGCGATGAGGCACTACAGTTAGTGGAGGCGGAGGAGCATTGGGATCCGCAAGCGATTGAGAGCCGGCATGATCCTGTGATTGATCAGAGTTCCCGTGAGGGATAGATTGAGGTACACCAGGGCTTGTAATGGGTACTTCAATCTGAAAAGAAGAGCATAAAGAGGGACAAGAAGATGGTGTAGGCGAAAGTAAAATCGGAGAGGAAGTAATAGAGAGAGCTGGCGACTGCTTACGAGGCAACTCAAGGGTACATTTCTTGTGCAATTTCTCAGAAGGTGGAACAAATTTGAATTGCGACAATAATTGAACGCTAGAGTCACACTCGTTTGACAGCTGTTTGGCCAGTTTGTTTAAAGAAAGAAACCTTAAACGAAGATCCCTATACATACGGCTAAAATCAAGCTGCTGGCTGGCACAAGATGGGCAAGTCCATCGCATTAAGCCAAGCTCAGGCTTAGACACAGACAAACCAGAAAATTTGTCGTAGTCGCGGCTATTGAGGCCAGCACATTTTAAGTGAATAAGATTATCGCAGAGCCAACAAGATATTGCTATATACTGATCATCAAAACGATCAGAATGTTTGCAATTAGGTAGACAACAAGCCATTGAAAAGCCGAAAGAAAGGCAAAAAAATTATATATATATAAGAATATATAGAAAAATTAAATTCACAGCACAAAGATAATTATTGATAAATAATCAATAATTACAAATAAAACAAAGAGACAGCTAGAGTGCACAGCACAACAGAGAGTGCAAGAACAGTTATAAGCCGAGCTTTGAGAGGCGGCCTTACAAAAGTGATTACGCGGGAGAGAATCTAAGCACAAGCACAAAGCAGAGAGAACAACAAAGCCACTAGCACTGATGGTATGATGGGGGCGATGAGGGGAGCAACTGCAGAAGCAATGACGAAAGAGAAAAAAAAAAAGAAAAAAAATATGTAATTGCACCAAACACTAATCACGAAAAAGAAAAAACTGTTTAAACTGATTAATTTGGCGAATTATGGAAATAAAACACAAGGGAGTCAAGCGAACAACACCAGCGGAAGTGTAAACAAATTAAGCACAATTAAAAATTGAGAAAAAACAATAAATATTAATAAAAACTCAGGAGCTATGCAAAAACACGACCGTCACGTCAGAGAGCAGAAAGCTTTCTACATCAATTTTTGAAAAGAAAAGCTTTTTTTTTAAAACATAATCACTTAAATCATCCACTTGGCTTAAACCAAATTCAAACGAAATATTTATCATTTCAAACATCCCTCAACAAATAATAAAAACCCCTATCTTTGAGATACTTCTTTATAGAGATGAAAATAAAAATATTTTGACAGAATATTCATACGATAAATACTACAACACTTTGTTCAATAAAAAAACAAAACATATAGAAACTAACGAATGTATAATAGGCATTTTAAATCAAATCACAACCACTTGTAGATACATTTAGACATATAAGAATTTTCAAACTAATTACACTGAACCAAACATAATTGTAACATGAAATTTATCAAAAACTAAACTTAATTAAAATTGCGTAAACAACGAATTAATAATAGAAGGCAATAACATAATAAAAATTTACGATTGTGCCTTAGAACTAAACGAAATATCAATAATAAATACATTGCTTGATTATAGCCAAAGCATTTATGTAACAAACAATATCTCCAGGTTAGAACCTATTTCCTTTATCCAAACAAAAGAGATAATTAACAAACATACGAAATATTATACTGCATTTCAAACTATTACATTAACCACTTTTTATACTTACTATAATAAGTTTGATTACATACTTAATCTATAAGTTTAAGGCAATGCCACAAGAATTAATAATTAAGCATTTTCGATCAAATAAACAATCGTGCTCCCATAGAAATAATCGAAACCCCAATTGTTGAAAAAATTGAGTCCCAAATTATAAACAAAATTGATACTCCAATATTTACAGCTGAGAAAAACCCCTCGCTATATCCCAATGTATCCGCCTGAGGACAGGCTATTTTTTTAGGATGCGGGAGTCATATATCCAACTTCAATACCCAAAAACTTATAAATTTTTCGGCCCCTAAAATCAAACTTTAAAGCAAACATCAGGTTTTTTTTATATAAACAATTGGACACTTGCAATAACTATTGTGCCCCTAAAAGTCAAAAGCGTGAGAACGCTAATTAACCCATTTTGAACCACTGTTCGACTTTTCGAACAGTAAATTTGGTGTATTTTTGAAAAATTCTCTTAATTATTTGTTTTTATTTAAGTCAAAGGAATGAATGCGGTTAGTTAGTTAGATTTGTTGTCTTTTACGATTAGATAGGATTTTTGTTTACAAATTTTTCTTTGGAGACATTTTGGGGTTTTAAAAAAACCTCAATTTTAGAACATATTTCTGTTAACAATAAAATATAATATGAAAATATTTTTAAATAAAATATTAGTTTTATTTATTGCAAATACTTCGAACTTTTTGCATATAATTTAAAATCTTAAAATTGTTAAGTATAGTACTAAAAAAAAGCCTTAAAACGTCTGTTCGAAAAGTCGAACATTAGCCATTCACCACGAATTTACGCTCAGTACAAATTTGGAAAAAAAACTATCTCGGCACGCCTGAGCTTGCAACAAATTTGCAAGATAACGAAGATAACATCGATAAAGAAGACGTTCCAGTGGAATCTGAAGATGAAGATGAATATGTCCCCAATTCAAATATTCCAAGAGTATCTGGAAAACACTTGCTGGTTACGGAGCCCAACAAAAAGGCACGTCGTTGCAAGGTTTGCCACAAACTCACTATGCGACTATGTGAAAAGTGTCAAGTGCATTTGCATATAAATGACTGTTCTGCTGTGTACCATAAAGATAAATAATTAACCATAACATAGAATGCTCAACTAACTAAGAACCGCCTTTTATTTTATAAATTTTAACAACTTTAAGAAATTCAAAATTAAAAGCAATTCTGAAAATGTTTTATTGGGAAACGCCATTGTTCGACTTTTCGAACAGTCGATTCTGGCTAAACTAAAATAGGTAGAGTTTTTTTAACCACAGATTCGGATTCCTTGTATGCTAATTACCCTAAAAAAGTCATTTTGCTCCTTAAGATCAAAAATTTTTTTGGGATGGCGCGAAATGGGTTGTTTTATAATAATTTTTTGTGGTTGTGCGAAGCGCCCAAAAAAGCGGACGCTGTTCACACACCGCGAGTGTTGTGCGCAAAAGGAAGAGAAAAAAAAAATTTCAGTGTAGATGGAATAATGCCTTTATATATGTACATGCGTATGTACACAGGTATGTATGTATGCATGCGAGTTATGCCATTAGCAACACTTCCCATAACAGCCGACCCAAGAGGTCTACACTCCACATTAATGTAAACATAAACAATACCATTCCATTAAACATAGAGTGTCACAAGATAAGTGACAGTTTCCCTAAACATAGAGTGTCACAAGAAAAGTGACCAGAAGAAAACATTATAAACACTTAGATGTAAGCCAAACTAGAATATGATTTGATTCAATAAAGCAGTCTTGATTTAACACTCAATCAGAACAGACTCAATCTTAATTGGCGCAGTCGGTACTCGAGTTCACAGCTAAAATATTGTGGAAACTTTGAACGCAATCAAAGATAACGAAACAATATAATACTGTGGAAAACAAAACATTTAGTGACAAAATAAAATATATTTGGATATATTATATATATCCAAATATATATATTTTAAAATATATTGTGGAAACTTTGGAGAAAATCTAAGTCAACGAAACAATATAATATTATAAAAACATTTTGTGACAAATAACGAAACAATATAATATTGTAAAAACACTTTGTGCAAACAAACAGAATTATTGTGGAAACTTAAAAAAAAAAAAGTTAACGAAACAATAAAACATACACCATTAAAATGGCACAAATTAACGAAATACAACAATGCATTCAAATGCTAACATCAATAATAATATCCAATCAAGAGATGCATTGTAATCCAACAACAAGGGAGAGAAACAGCATCGAGAAGGAAACAAGGTACTTGCCGGTCTATCCAGAAAAATTAATAACTTAAGGGTAACTACCGTATGAGATCTTGATTTTAAAGTAAGAGCAATTGTTGAGGAAATTACTGATTTTTCGGTCTTTGAAAACAATAGCAGATTAGTTGACATATTAAGTGGTCTCTTAATTCAAAGAGTAAAAGAATTATCTTGTGGTCCAATGGACATTGCCTTAATGAATAAAACAACATTAACAGATATAAGAATTGAACTTGCAAATTATATTGGTCCAATGGACATTGCCTTAATGAATAAAACAACATTAACAGATATAAGAATTGAACTTGCAAATTATATTGGTCTGAATTATGGAAATTTAAATAAAAAACTATTATTAACCAAAAATGACAATGACCATAGTACATATAACAAACAGACAACTAATAAAAATACAAACCGAAATACTGAACAGAGTCAAAATGTAAAACAGTCTCAAAATCCCAATAGACAACAGAGTCAAAATACGAGACAGTATCAAAATCCGAATAGACAACAGAGTCAGAACGTAAGACAAAATCAAAATTATCAGCAACCACAAAATTATCAGCCACCAGCAGAAGCAATGAGTGTAGATAATATAAATGAGGAAGTAGTAAACAGCACAGATAATCAAGAGTTTTTTACCAACTAGCCTTGGATGAAAAAAAAATTTTTATAAAAGGAACAATAGAGGAAGATACTTATATTATTTTAGTAGATACAGGATCAACCATAAGCATTTTAAACACAACTAATGTACATAATTCCAAATACAAAATAATTGAAAAATATTCAAAAACCATACATACAATAAAGGGAAAAATAGAAAGTGACAGTTACTTAGTGAAAACAAAAGTTCCAAGGGAGTTTAAATATATAAATTATGCAAGAACAAAATGGGTGGCTATGCCCCTGGAAAAATCATATGATTTTCTATTGGGCATGGACTTCAATCAAAGGAATTTTGCAAATATTGATTTTCAAAACAAAATTATTAAACTTAACAATGGGGTCGAAATTCCATTCCTTTCCAAACAATCAGAAGATGTTTGCGTAATGGAAGTAAGTGAAATTGATGATCTTAAGTTAAAAGAACTCAATACTGAGGAAGAACAAATAATAAGAAATCTTTCAAAAAAGTACGAAAAGTTATGTTTCAAAGAAGGGGATTACTTAACCAATACTAACACTATAGTTCGGTGACGCTGTATTAGACAAACTCGGTAAAGCCCAATATTTTACTACATTAGATTTAGCAAAAGGCTATCACCAAATTTTAATGGCAGAAGAAGATATAGAGAAAACAGCATTCATTTCACCAATGGGTTTATATGAATATGTTAGAATGCCTTTTGGGTTAAAAAATTCCCCAGCCACATTTCAACGTTTAATGAATGAAATACTGAGGGATTATATAAACAAAAGTTGTGTTGTATACATGGACGATATTTTGATATTTTCAACAACACTTGAGGAACATAAGATTGCTCTAGAAAACATTTTCAAAATACTTAGAAATCATAACTTAAAAATTCAACCAGACAAATGTTCCTTCATGAAACAATATACTGAATATTTAGGACACATTCTCACAAAGGAAGGGATTAAACCCAATCCACATAAAATAGAAGCAATAAAAGCAATGCAGCTACCTAAAACAGAAAAGCAATTGAAAGGATATCTTGGTATGACAGGATTTTACAGAAAATTTATTAAGGACTATTCCAAATAGCTTACCCAATGATCAGATATTTACAAAAAGGCACACAAATTAATACAAATGACCCACAGTTTATAAATGCCTTTGAAAACCTTAAAACACTTATAAGCTCACATCCAATCTTAAAATATCCAGAGTTTGATAAACCATTTACCATTACAACAGATGCCAGTGACTTCGCAATAGGTGCAGTATTGTCTGAACAAGGGCAACCAGTTGCATTCCTTTCAAGAACTCTAAATAAACACGAAAAAAACTACAGTACAATTGATAAAGAATTTTTATCCATTATACATGCAGTAAACTATTTTAGACACTATGTGATAGGTAATAAATTCCAAATTATAACAGATCATGCTCCGATAAAATATCTAAACGCAAAATTCAAAGGGAAAGAAATGACAGCAAGACACCAAAGATGGATTTTAAAATTACAAGAATTCGATTATGACATAATATATTTGAAAGGAAAAGACAATAAAGTGGCAGATTTTTTAAGTAGACAGGAAACAGCTGAACTAATAAACAAGGATAAAACAAATGAGTCAAACTTTGAACTATCAGATACACAGCATTCAGCAGAGGAAGGAGAATTTACAAAATTCTATATAAAAGACGATATTGTAAACAAATATAAAACTCAGATAATAGTAACTTATACAACAACGGACAATATTAATATTCAGCATGGTAGAAAAATAATAGAAGTAAGCCCAGCAGAAACAGAAATTGAAATCGAAATCAAAATGCAAAATAATATAAATAAAGGAACAGTAGGAATTTTTTCAGAAGTTCCAGACTCAGAATATTATAAGATACAATGTATCTTAATGAACATTTTTTCACACTGTAATAATATAAATTTTTTTAAATGTAATAAGAGAGCTCAGGAATTTCAAGCGAGGAAGAGTTACACAAACAAAGATTCATTACATAGCGGAATAAATGAAGCTTTTAATTCGTTAAAGAACAAAATATATTTTCCAAAGCTAAGAGACCATATTCAGTTGATAATTTCAAATTGTAAGAAATGTAAGGAAATTAAATATGACAGAAAACCAATCAAACCTAAGTTTTAATTCACAGAAACACCGGATCTCAAAAATCAAATTATACATTTGGACATATTTCATATAAAACACAAATCGTTTGTTACAATCATAGACAAGCTCACAAAATTCGCAGTCGCTTATAATATAACAGATAGAAACTGGAAAACTAAAATGGAAATTATGATTGAACACTTTGCCAAATTCAATAAGCCACATAAAATAATAATGGATAATGAATTTAGATCAGAACAGATAAAACAATACTTAAACCAAGAACAAATAGAAATCCATTATACAAAGCCAAATTCACATACAGGAAATGCAGACAAAGAAAGACTACATTCTACTCTCATTGAAATAATAGCAGGAATAGATGATGATTTATCAATTTCATCCAAAATGCAATTAGCAATAACAGCTTATAATAACCGTTATCACTCTACAATAAAATGTACACCAAATTATGCAAAAACCAGAGGGACGGGGCTAACTTTGACCGCGTCAAAGTTTGTATACCCTTGCAAGTTTTTTGGTAACTCTTTCCTTTTCAAAGTGGAAAAACGTTTTATCTAAAAAGGCTAATGTTTGCGAAAGAATGGCCAACAATCTTAGCATAAGAAATAACGAAGATATTGATCAAAGTCACTGTTTTCCACCGATCGTTCCTATGGGAGCTATGTGATATAGGTACCCGATATTTATCAAATTCGGCACAGTCATTAACAGATATACTAAACTAACAAATATTTAATTTGAAAGCAGTCGCGTCAAAAGTAACGAAGTTATTGACAAAAGTCACTGTTTTCGACCGATCGTTCCTATGGGAGCTATATGATATAGTCACCCGATCTTGATCAAATTTGGCATAGTCGTTTATACGTATAATTAACTCACCAATATTAAATTTCACGACAATAGCTCAAAAAATAACGAAGTTATTGAGAAAAGTCACTGTTCGTGACTTTGGCGTTTGTATGGGAGCTATATGATATAGTGATCCGATCCGACTGAATCCAAAATATACAATGCCTGCAGAATATACAAGCCTACATGCAAAATTTCAGCTCTGTAGCTCTTACGGTCTAGGAGGAGTTTGCGTTGATCCAGACGGACGGACGGACGGACGGACGGACGGACGGACGGACGGACGGACGGACGGACGGACGGACATGGCTATTTGAACTCGTCTCGTCGTGCTGATCAAGAATATATATACTTTATATGGTCGGAGATGCTTCCTTCTATGCGTTGCACACTTCTGACCAAAATTAATATACCCTTTTTGCAAGGGTATAAACATTGAAGATGAGGAAAAACTAAAAAACACTATTATCAAACACAAAGAAAAATTTTAAGCAAACAAAATAATACAAGAGAAGATTATGAGGAGGAAAGACAGGAAGGACCAATTAAAAACTATAAACGAGTTAGGCATAAGGATGAACCTTATTTTAGAATTACAACATTAAATAATATTCATCCATGTAATATAAAAAGACCGTCAAAGCAGGAAAAAATTAATTTCCAACCAAATACAGATGGACATCCTTGAAACAAAAATTTTTTTCTCTTATCCTCAGATTTTCATAATTTTTTACGTTCTAATGTGTGTTCAAGTCAGATTACAAATTGAACCAATTCAATCAAATGCAGGATATGCACCTAAACAAACTTATTCCACGGAAATAGTTTATGAAACAGTAATTATACTACACATTATTAATATCGACCCTTTAAATAATATAATAAATCAAATTGAGACGAACATTAAAAATTTTAACATCACAGGAAAAAAGGAGCTATTAGCCGAAATAAATCTAATTAGAGCTAAAATAAAATCCATAACCCCAAACAACAGAATAAAAAGAGGAATGTTAAATATTGTAGGAACAACATACAAATGGCTTTTTGGAATTATGGACGATGAAGATAGAAAAGATATTTTAGACCACCTTAACAATATTGACCAAAACAACCATAATATTATACAAGACATGAACCAACAAATTGTTATAAATACACATTTTAATAAAACAATACACAACTTAGCAGAAACAATTAAACAAGACAGAACAATAATCAAGGACATACTTACAAGCATGGAAAATCAAAATTAAGAAATAGAAATGAAAATACTTCATAATGACCAAATGGGGAAATTAAAAAAATATAGAATTCAAAATAAATTATATTCAGGAAAACATAGCATCAGCAAAAAATAATATAATCGTACCAGAAATTTTATCAGAAGAGGAAATAAATATATTTGACATTGATTTTTATAAATTAAAGCTAATCCGTATGGGCATTTTAAAATATAAGAATAATTGAATCATAATCGCAATTAAAATCCCAAAATCATTTATAACCATAGATGTTAAGTTAATTATTCCTATACCAAATATAGATTATATACAAATAGACCAAGAAAATCAGTTAATTGCAGAAATAAATAATAAAACATTTACATATGAACCCAACAAAATTTTAAAAGAATTAAAATTAAGTAAAAGTTGTACCATTAATAATAATTGCAAATTTATATTCAACAATATAACGAGTATCGAAGAAATTGACGATGATACAATTATAATCAAAAATGCCAAGAATACAAAAATATATCAAAATTGCGATAAAAGAAATATTATACTTAAGGGAAGTAACTTAATTCAATTCGGTAACTGTAAAATTCAAATTCGAAATGAAATATTTTTTAACGAAAAAACAGAATTTCACGAAAAATTTTTTTATCCAACAGAACTATTGAATCAAACCTATAAAAACACAATTAACTTTGATCATGTAACAATAGATAATTTTGACAATTTAAAAAAAATCACAGAACTTAAATACGAAAAGAAAATGACAAATGGCATATTTTTAACACTTTTTATTATTATTATTATATGTTTATCCATTTATATATATATATACTGTAAAAAGAAAAATATAAACATTAATGTAAACAGAATTCAGGAGAATTCATACTCTCAGAGGGGAGGAGTTATGCCATTAGCAACACTTCCCATAACAGCCGACCCAAGAGGTCTACACTCCACATTAATGTAAACATAAACAATACCATTCCATTAAACATAGAGTGTCACAAGATAAGTGACAGTTTCCCTAAACATAGAGTGTCACAAGATAAGTGACAGTTTCCCTAAACATAGAGTGTCACAAGAAAAGTGACCAGAAGAAAACATTATAAACACTTAGATGTAAGCCAAACTAGAATATGATTTGATTCAATAAAGCAGTCGTGATTTAACACTCAATCAGAACAGACTCAATCTTAATTCGCGCGTTGTTCAAAACACGTTAGTAATTTGTTATTTAGCTAACTCGATTGGATGATAGGAAATTCAATGCCCTTGTTGGGTTCCTGACCCTTTTTTTTTTTTGTAACAAATGTGCGACACCGATAGGCATTTTGTGTATGTACATATATATGTACGTGCGTACATCAACAGATGACGATGTATGTATGTGCACCGGTTTGCGGAATACGCGCTTAAGGAAATTAATTGGAAAATTGCACCATTGTAATAGTTTTAACACAAAAGAAATCGCAGTGAACACTTAAATGTTTTTTTTGTATTATAACACTTTATAATTTTTTTCTCCTGTCTTTTGATCTTTTACGCGGACTTGGCAAACAGCTGTGGAAAATACATGTACATGTGGGTGTGACAAGTTTTACATATGTATGGTTGCATGTACGATACGTAAGTGGATGGAAAAATAAAAGTGGAATTGGACAAGGGAAAAAAAGTGAGTTGACGTGGAATGGAAAACGTTGTACAAACACACTAGGGATCGCGAAATACCATCTAACCTTTGGGACATACAACTATATAAAACTGTGTAGGTCACTATGGAAGAGCAGGAAACCGCACACTTTTATTAGTATGTAGGAGGAAAATGAAATGTGAATAAAGAAATGTTGTACTTATCAGGAGTTCCGCCGATGCAAGCTGGAGGAGCGGAAGGGTATCTGGCTCGAAGGACCAATGTTTGTAAAGGGGCGGAAGGATCGAATGATACTACAATTTTGGCGGGTGCCAATTTTTTCTTGGTCTGGTGAGCGAGTAATGAATTAAGAACGCGCGAGAACTTCTTTTAAAATAATTATGTTTTATTCAATATTCACAAGGTACCCCGACACACACGAAATGTTTCGGGTTGAAGTATTACAATCGGTTTGGAAAAATATCTCAAGGAAAAAAAGAACGGGTGTTCGTATGTAAATCTCGTACTAGATTGAAGATGGCGATTCCCATCAGACTATTCCCAAGTCACGCTCTTCCATGTGAAATTCATACAATTATAGCCAATTCCGCGATATGTTAATATAGAAAATTTTTTCTTCACATCTATGCAATTTTGATTGGCAATGGAAACGTCTGTTTTAATATCACTTTACGATATTAATCTTTAAAGTTCGAAAAATAGTAGACTTGACGCGGAGAGTGCTTATCAAATTTTATTTTTTTCTCGCGATTAAATACTTTTCTATAACTTTTAAACTCATTATCGGTTTAATAATACTTTCAGCATCCGAATTTTATTTTCATTTCACGAATTCTTGCAGTCGCTTTTGTGTTTTTGTTTAAATATACATAAATAAAAATATACAACAATACTTGCATTAGCGGTGTTGTTGTTTTGCTTATCACTTTTACTTTTCGGTCTTTACCATTGTAACTAACTCTCACGCTATTGCGTACAAATTGTTGATGCATGTGGTCAATTTTACGCGATCTCCCGCTCTTTCCTATTCTTGGTTGATTTGCGCTCGTCTTTTGCCTACCCGCGACTCTGTGATACGTGTTTTTGTTTCTGTGTATTCTTGCTTATTAATTTTTTTAGTTATGAAGGCTTACTTCGCACATTAAACCTTGTGTCAGAACTCGTGAGTATATTCTTATACACATATTTTTTACCTTTACAATATTAATTTTTTATTTTTTTGTTCTTTTTTTAAAATATATTATACCCTTGCAAAAAGGGTATATTAATTTTGGTCAAAAGTGTGCAACTCATAGAAGGAAGCATCTCCGACCATATAAAGTATATATATTCTTGATCAGCACGACGAGACGAGTTCAAATAGACATGTCCGTCCGTCCGTCCGTCCGTCCTAGACCGTAAGAGCTACAGAGCTGAAATTTTGAATGTAGGCTTGTATATACTGCAGGCGTTGAATATCTCGGATTCAGCCGGATCGGATCACTATATCGTATAGCTCCCATACAAATGGCAAAGTCACGAACGGTGACTTTTCTTAATAACTTCGTTATTTTCTGAGCTATTGTCATGAAATTTCATATTGGTGGGTTAATTACACATATAAACGAGTACGCCAAATTTGATCAAGATCGGGTGACTATATCATACAGCTCCCATAGGAACGATCTTTCGAAAACAGTGACTTTTGTCAATAACTTCGTTACTTTTAACGCGATTGCTTTCAAACATTTCTTGATTTAATATATCTGTTAATGACTGTGCCGAATTCGATAAAGATCGGGTTGCTATATCATATAGCTCCCATAGGAACGATCGGTGGAAAACAGTATCTTCGTTATTTCTTATGCTAAGATTGTAGGCCGTTCTTTTGCAAACATTAGCCTTTTTAGCTTGAACATTTTTTTCACTTTGATGGCTATACGTAAGGAAAGAGTTACCATAAAAGTTGCAAGGGTATACAAACTTTGACGCGGTCGAACCCGGCCCTATGGTTTTAAATTAAAACTATTTATATTACAAGAACTTTGAGCTTTCGGATAGAACTAATTCAATTCAATATGCTAAAATATGCCGGGCCAACTAGGATTTTCTAGATAGTACAAATTTCCTACAAATTCCAGAATTTTAAGATCTAAGAATGCCTGGGATTTGGCTAAAATTCGATATGCCCTGTGTGCACAGCATTTGAATCATTCGACATCGTGTGCTCGCAGTTCACAGTTCATACTAGAAACAATACAGTCACGTTCATAATAATAATGTTGATAATTATCATCAAACAAAAATCTAAGAGAGTAAGTAGTCGTAAGGATATAAATAGATGGTCTTATATAACCAAGTGTCCTTCTTCTGCCTAAGTAGAATGTGGAGTTCAGCGTTTCAATGTATGAAACCATTTTTAGTTTGAAATAAAAAAAGATAGAAAAACGTTTGGGAATTCCTGCCGGACAATGTGACATTTCGTCAACAGACGCAAATATCACAGACGCCGATCTTATATTGGAAATGTCAGGAGTTCAGGACAGTGAAAATAACGACAGTCGACCGGTTATATCAGTCTATGACGGTATTAATTATGTGGATCGGCTTGTGGTGATCGAAAAGTCGCCGGTGAGCAGCAGCTTGTCAGTGCTTGGACAAAGTTCAGATTCCAGCGGTGAATCTCTAAAAAAATGTATAAAACCACTGGCTCAGAAACGAAAAATGGATCATGATTTTCCTGCGGAGAATAAGAGGTAAGTGTAAGAAATGGGAAAGCTCAATATGGATGAATGCGGCATGTTTTTGAATATTGGATATAAGGTGGACCCTACCGTGAGCGAGGAAAGCTCGGAAAACACATCATCCAGGTCCTTGTTCGATGCATGCGGAATGGTCCCATGCGATATTAAATCTCGTGCTTTTAGTTCAGATGAGGAAGATGATCAGCCAATGAACAAAGAAGCAAGCAATGATGCACCATTTGTAATAGAACCTAACACATGATGACAAAATCTCAAAAAAAATTGGGACATCCCGCCTTATATATGTATTAGCTAAAGAGAACTACACATATATATCAATAAAATAAAGTAGCAGTCTAACACTCCTGTTTTACACCCTGTAACTGTCGACATAGGTCAGCAAAACACAAAGGTTAGTGACACTGCGATCCTTTTGCTCAATAAAATGGAGGCAGAACGGATAAACCTACCCCCGCTGTTCCACCAGGACTATACCTCGATTTCCAACTAAAGTTAACCGAACCACTTAAATTATATTGAGAACGCGTGTGATAGACTTTAGAGAAGATGTTTAGTATGCATATGACTGCTCAATGGGATTCATAAACGACTAGCAAAAACAGCCTGTGGGGGTTCTTTGTGAACGTCATAGCTAGTATTTTCACAGCGTATTTTATGTATGTCGGCTATCCATATTAACCGAATCCCTTGCCTGGATTTTTATTAGAGGAGAATACAAAAGAGTTACGGACATCACTTCATGCAGGCGCCTTAGATGATAATTGCGCTCCGCGTCTGTACCCACCCTACCATGAGCCTGCCAGCGAAAGTTATCGCAGACTCCCAAAACGAAAGCTAGGACTTCTTCTACATCAGGGAACTAAAGAAATTAATGATTCATAATAAACTTAATATTTATTCAAACATTTGAAAATAATTAGCATCATCATGCTATATATTCGATCAATTTGATCTACAAAAATTCTTCATTTTCAAAACAATGTTTGGCTAAATAGCTGAATCTCGGTACAAATCCGATTATATAGGTTGCAAATGTTGCATGTTGGCTCTTATTACTAATGATTACTCTACTACTTAATATTCATGATTTCCTAACTTTACTGTAATTAAACTTTTCACATTAGTTCAAAAAAAAAAATTTAAAAGAAAAAAATATAAAAAAAAATATACATTTATGTGGCGTGATTACGCGAATATCCTCACAGATTCCTTCTCTACATACTTTTATCTAAAGATGTCTATTGACAATGTATTAAATGCTAATGCTCACCCGAATAAATTCAGTTCATCAGATAAATTTATAAAAATGATATAAAATAAGGAAAATTGGTTTTTGATACACTTACAGCTTGTTAATTTTTCCCACGCAGAAAGATCTTTCGTCGTGTTGTTGTCGCTGTTGAAAATAGGAAGGTTTACATATTCCAAATAGAGCTAAAGCATCATACATTGTGAATTTACATGCATACTCAAATTCTGAAAAATGAAAATTATTTAAAATTGATTCTAAACTACTTGGGAGCCTTATGTTGACTCATTTCACTTAATCCTGGGTTTTTCGTCCGTTCCGAAGACGAATAAAAAATCTCCTTAGGCAAATTAAACGCCTTGGTTATACTTCAAAATAATTCGAAAATGCTCTTCTCATTTACATAACGTGTTGAGTGAGGATAGGTTTTGTTCGTAGAAAGGTTAGATTTAATACTTCCTTCTACTAGTCATCCTTCATGCTTTAGGTTAGGTTACAATTGCGAAAAAGGTTAGGTTTTGTACATCTTTCATTTTGTTGAATCCTACACGTGTTCTGCTGTTATGGTCTGGATTACATGTGAGACAGGATAAGCGAAAGTGTAATGTTGACAATGATAAATGTCTCAACATTCGAAATTTTCACTTTGCTTCGCTAACTCCGTATCTATAATAACACTGTATTAGACACAAAACTATTTTGGTAATTTATCTTTTATTTACCCTTACTACAATCCGAGGCAAAAGTTAAATATATTTAACTCTCGGATTTCCACAATTGATCGTCTGTTCAAGCCGTTGACTGACGCAAACAGTTCACTCACAAAAATTTTGAGACTGCTGGGGGCAAGTCTGCCGAAGACAGGTGTCTCAAAGAAATGTCAAGCAAGGCGAATTAATAGAAAAATTGCCAATACTTGATGGAAACTATTTCCGATGCTGTTAAAGAGAAAATGCATAAGTTAAACGTACAATAATTCGAGAATTATTGCAATGAAATGAACTTACATCAATCTCTTGAACACATACACACGCATAAACTTTTATTTTCGCACACGCGTAGGGGTTATGGTGCACTCCCCTATTGGGTTATTTAAAAATTTGGACCAATACGTCCGATCAGTTGGAATTCACGTGGAGGAAAGAAAGAACACTTTTCCAAAAACCACGCTGTCCAATAAGTCTCTTTTGCCTTATTTTTGTTATTGTTTTATCCAAACTCCATTTATAGAAAAATAAGGTAAAGCAATGCAAAACCAACCCGATCAGCTGTGTGGCGTTGCCACTTAGTTCACTCTTTTTCCAGCTGGTTACCTACATTTCGATTCTCACCACTTTAGCAAATATCGATAACAACAACAAAAATACTAAATAAGCGAAATCAGTTGAATTTTAAAATAACTGAAATTCCTGTACATTACACCACTGTTTAATTCGTAGTTTATTCAACGTCACGAATTCAACAGAAATGTGAAAGTCTGTGATATTACAATATTTATTGACGAATATCCTTCGCATAGAAAGTTCCTACTAATTTCCCTTGTAAATCTTCTAGAATATAGTATGAATTCCCTTGTTTTTCACGAACACGAGCTTTAAGAAACGCCGGGCAAAGTTTCGCATTAATTCCTTTACTAAAATTGCTCTGAACAAAATTCCTTCTAAAAACTTGCTGACCAACTTTGAAACAGATAGGCCTGGTTCTTAAATTATATTGCTGGG
The DNA here is from genome assembly GCF_018902025.1 of Drosophila willistoni. Taxonomy (NCBI): domain Eukaryota; kingdom Metazoa; phylum Arthropoda; class Insecta; order Diptera; family Drosophilidae; genus Drosophila; species Drosophila willistoni. The sequence continues at coordinate 29,110 of NW_025814210.1, forward strand.
CTTGTTGTTCATATGCACTTTTCAAGTTTTCCCGTAACTTTGATCGTAATAATTTAAGTTGATCATCTCGATCGAGCTGTACTACTGGTTCATCTAACATTGTTAAATTCCTTAGCAGTTTATATTGACTTGCATGTGTTATCATTTCTAATCCATATACCGCATGGTATGGAGATATCTTTAAACTTTGATGATAACTATTTCTTATTTCTTGGATATGGGTATCCCACTCTGTTTAATCAGATTTTAAATACGAACGAATAGCGGACACGATTAAGCGATTCACTCTCTCTGAAGCATTTGATTGAGGGGAATATGCAGCTGTATATGTATGCTGAACTCCAAACGTAGTTAAAAATGAATTAAACTCGTTTGATTTAAACTGCACTCCATTATCACTTACTAAAATTTCTTGCACTCCATAGGATAGAAAAATCTAACTTTGAAGAAACTCTATAATTGGTTTTGTCGTGAAGTTTTTTACTGGACAAAGCCATTGAAATTTGGTCAAATGATCTAACATAATAAGTAAACCTATGTTTCCTTTTCTACTCCTTGGATATGGTCCTAAGAGGTCGATGTACAAACGTTGAAACGGTCGTTCAAACACTGCCTGTTTACCCATGGGTGGTTTTAATGTCCTATTAGGAGGTTTAGTACACTTACATACCTCACAATTACGCACATATTCTCGAATCTCGGAAACCATCCCTGGCCAATATAAATGTCTTTTTATTAGTTCCACGGTTTTTATCATGCCTCCATGAGCTGTAATAGTGGAATCATGCGCACGTGAAATAACTTCTGCGGTCATTCTTTGCGGCACCCACAATTTCCACATTTTCTTTCTGCACTCCTCGGTACCATCATTATGTTCAGTCCTAATATATACCAAGTTATCCATGACTTTGACATCAGGTTATGACTGCACATTTTGTAGTACTTTCTCCTTTAGTTTTTGATACTCTTCATCCTTAAAACAGTCTGAAGATAAATAAATTTCTGGCCCAAATGAGTCTAATTGCGCGATCTCTTCGGAGTACATACGCGACAATGCATCTGGTACTATATGTTCTCGTCCTTTTCTATGACTTATCTCAAATTTATAACCTTGCAATTGCACAGCCCATCTCGCTAGACGCCCTTTAAGATTGGACTGCTTCATCAACCAAGATAGACTGGCATGACAATCTCAAAATCTTGAAGTTCTAGGTAACAACGATAGCGTTCTGTTTGGGGTGTACCCCAAACTACGGCTAAGCATTCACGTTCCGTGACACTGTAATTTCTTTGTGCCGCGTTTAGCTTTTTGGACATATAGGCTATGGGTTTTTCTTCGCCTTCCAAATCCAATTGTACTAAAACTGCACCAACACCAACATCGCTTGCATCACATTGAAGAAAAAACTTTTTACTAAAATCTGGGTTTTGCAAAACTGGAGCAGTCGTCAGTGGTCTTTTGAGATCCTCAAAAGCTTTCTGCGCACTATCTGTCCATTCAAACTTCGTTTTCTTTCCTAGCAAATCTGTAATCGGCGCTGCAATTTCTGAAAAGTTTGCGATGAATCTTCGATACCATCCTGCTAATCCTAAAAATCCACGCGTTTGTTTTAGGGACTTTGGTGTAGGCCATTGCAAAATCGATTCAATCTTGCTTGGATCGGTTGAAATTCCGCCTCTGCCAATTATGTACCCTAAATATTTAACTTCGGTCACACAAAACAGACTCTTCTTAAGATTTAACATTAGATTCGCTTTACGAAATTGATCCGCTAATCTCATCAATACTGATATATGTGAATCAAAATCTGCTGTTACTACACATAAATCATCAAGATATCCAAAACAACAATAACATTAACCTGCACATAGTTTGCGGGGCATTGCACAATCCGAATGGCATTACTCGAAATTGGTACAAAGGCCTTCCTGGAATAGTAAATGCTGTGATTCCACGAGATTCTTCTGATAATTCCACTTGCCAATACGCATCTTTAAGATCGATTTTAGTAATGATTTCGGCACGAGGAAGCCGTGCAAATATCCCATCAATACTTGGTAACGGATATGCATCCTTTGTCGTACACGCATTTATCTTTCTAGCATCTAGACATAATCTCACTTTCTCAGGTTTAACTACTAATCTCATCGGAGAACTCCACGGACTATTTGATAACTCTATAACTCCTAACTCTATCATTCGATCAACTTCTGATTAATTTTTCCACTGCTGAGGATACGGGGTAAAACCTTTGCTTAATTGGTTTCGCCGATCCGACATCTATATGATGTTTAATCAACGTTGTTCGCCCAAGCCCTTTCCTTTCAAATGACGGAAATAATGAAATAATGGCTTGAAGTTGTCTCTTTTGACAGTCAGATAATGGGTATGATTGTTCCTCCTTACTATCTGGAATTTTGAATTCGCTTTCGTAATCTAAAGCTGATAACAAACCTGGCGCTAATTGAAACGCTCTCCAAAAATCTATTCCCAATATCATCCTTTTCTGAATGGACGGTATGATGAATAACTTCATCGGTTTGGTTTGGTTTTTATAGGTAATATCTAGCGTAATGAAACCGATGACTGGTTGATCTTGTCCATCCGCTGTTTTAACTTGGGAAGAAATACGACGAAACATTGGATACTTTATCTTCTGAAGCCAAAGTCGAACCCACGCAACTTATGTTCGCGCCGGTATCTAAAAGACCTTGTTCACGAAAATTTAAAAATGATACTTCCGCATACAATCTTCCATCCTGCTTTTCATGAATCATTGACGAAATAAGTAAACGCTTAGTTTGTCTAACTCCTTTCCAAAAAGTTCGCAATCGCTTAGTAGATCTCTTTGGTCGTGACCGAGTTGAAATTGGGTTGCTTCCAAAAATTCTACTACGCACTTTGAGATAATTTCTCAAACGTTCTTGATAGGGTTTCACTGACGATATAACTGGCGTCTTATCGTAACAGTTAAAAGGTAAGTCTGGTATTTGGTTTGCTTGCTCTATTGGTTCTGAGCTAGCCGGTAAATCAGGTAAGATTTCAATTAAAGATTTTTCGGGGCCATCCGAGCTTTCACAGATGGACCCTTCACTAAGTTTTCCGCTTTCTTGGCGATACAATTCTTACATTGGGGCTTATATACGTTTTTCGAGCCACATCCGTAACAAAATATAGTGCGAGGCTCTAAGCAGCTCCAGCCATGTCCCTCTGCATCACAGTTCCAACACCGAAATACTTTAACCGGAGCTTGCACTGCTTCAACATTGTACACATTTAAATCCATCTTTTCGGAGAGTTCGAACTTTTCTGGCTCTTCTACTTCCGCAATGTTGCGTTTAGCATACTGAAAATTGGCTGAAGTTTTATTTGCTCTCCTAGAGACTACATCAACTAATAAATTTTCGCGCATTTGCACTAGCTTTCGAAGATGAGGTATAGAGAGAATAAGTATATACAACAATTCATGACGAATGTCCTCCGTTAACGTTTTGATACGATAAAGAAACTCTTCGACCGTAACTCCTTTTGACGAACCGTCAAATTTTACATTCCAACTATGAATTAGCTGTGTAATTTTATCTGGGTTATGACCTGTTCTGCTTGGTCTGACTGTAGATGAACTCCTAGGAATACTTTGGTTTTGCGCTGACGCATTTACATGTTGCTGTGTAATTCCCATTTGTCCTATTCTTCGGTCTATTATGGACTCTATTTGATTACTAATTCTGTCATAATCAATTTCTACCGAGGCTCGCGCTGGTCTTCTACTAGCGTCTAAGCTTCTGTGAGGTATATTAAACCCATTTCCTTGAGGTTTTCCTCTTTGTTTTCTAATCGTTGTGGGTCGGTCTCCTGCAGACATATCTATATTTGCAGTTGCTTCATTAGCTTGCTGATCCCCACAAAAATTTCTACGAGAGCGTGTATTTGGGCCTTTCGGCACCGCTCCTGTTGTGATTGCACCTATGTTTACAGGACGTTCCGATTCTATCTCTGCAAATGGCACGTTCTGCACTTCTAAATCTGCTCTACGTATCGACGCATTACAAACTTGACATACATTAAACTGATCAATCAATTCTGATATACAATTTTTATGAAATAAATGATGGCATGAAGTTTTCACCTCCAACTCTTGCGTGGCCCATACTGCTTTCTGACAAATTGGGCATAACGCATCTGAGATCTCATGAGCTAAGTATTCCTCACTCCTAGTGAGAACCATTTTGTCAAATTTCTGATTAATTTTAATATTTTAATAATATTTCGTGATTAAATTTTAATTGTTATTTTATCTTAAATCATATCGTTTCCTTAATGTGAATTTGAAGTCACTATCTTATATTTTCTAATAATGAGTCGTATACTCTAATATATCCCAAAACAAATTTAGGAAAATGAAAGAAAAAGATTAAAGAATGCACTGGGTTGCTCCTGGCAAATAATTTTTGATGCATCACTCTTTTAACTGGTCAGGATTTAGCTTAGCCAAAAACCTGAATTTCCTAGCATAGTTTATGACTGCACTATTTAAGTTATAAGATTCCATTTGCACCTAGTGCTTTCGAAAGAGAGAAATAAGATTGTTTGTGTAAACATTAAGAATATTTCAAATAAGCCCGCTCTTCGTCTCAGTGAATTTCCCCGATAACCGAATTTGGTCACACTAATGGGGTATAATACACTAAGGCGGGGTACGGGCACACTCTCTCAAGAATAGGCAATAAGACCACATGTGCAATTAATAAATTCAGAAATAAAATCCGAAAATAAAAAGACAATCCCAAGGGATTATTTAACGAAAATAATAGAGAGTTTACAAATCAGGTGTGGGGTTTGCCCTAAAGAACGTATTTTCATGAAATACACCGAGATCATTAAATTAAACAAAACAGCATTGTTTGAGTTGCTAGCGGCCAAGGAAGTACCTTGCGACAAAGAAGCGTCAATTTACCAATTGCGAGCATTGGTAAAACAAGTCATGGCACAGAATCAGTCTGGAGAGAGTGATGTACCCGAAGAGCAGGCAGTCAGCCCAGCAGTGTCTGCAAATGTGCTTACCGGACAACTTGTGGATGTTGGTTCGGAGCCTCTTATTGAGCAGCGCGGCGTGGGAAACATTGAGCAGCCAAGTACAGATCAAGTGGGTGCTAACCAGTTGCCGACGATGTCTCGTGAGACCCCTGTAGGGCCAGACACGAACGTGCATGTACGTGAAGGCGCACAAGCGAGCGAAACCGACGAATTGGCTTCGATTCTTAGTAGCATCGAATTGTATACAGCACGTAAAAACCTAATGGAGCTAAAAACACGTGTTATGGAGCTGGAGGAGAACTTAAGCAGACCGGAATATAATTGCCGCATGAACTTGAAGGACGTCGAAACTACCGTACCTAAATTCTCTGGTGATGGTGATCTGTCCATTCACGTATGGATTCGTGAGCTGGAGAAAGCGGCTAGAGTCTATGTACTGAGTGATGCCCAATGTTGGTCGTTGGGCAACCGACTGCTGGAAGGATCTGCTAAAGCATACATGACATATGAGAAGACTACAACCTGGAACGAGCTGAAGGATGCCCTTGTGAAGGTATTTGGCCTACAAATGACAAACTACGAGATTGCTAACCAGATGAGGAAGCGCCCGATTGGCAAAGGAGAGTCACTCTTGCAGTATTTCATCATTATGCGAAATATTGCTCAGCAGGGCAATTTTGAAGACACCGATGTGGTCAAATACATTGTTGACGGACTACAAGATCGAACCGGATTGTCAGCTCCTTTGTATTATTGTACTTCTCTGAACGAGTTGCGAGAGAAGATGATGCGTTTTCAGACAGTTCAGCCACCAGCCAAAAACTACGTTCCTCAGGCTCGTCAGACTTCAGACCGTACGCAGGCCATTACGCCTGCTGCAAAGGATAAGAGATGTTTCAATTGCCGCCAGATTGGTCACTTAATGTTTGACTGTCCACGTCCGGAGAGACCAAAAGGAAGTTGCTATCGGTGCTTCAATGTGGGCCATCAGTACCGGAATTGTCCAATGCGAACCAAGATCGCCGCCATGAGCTCTAGTGAAGACCCGGACACCATTGATGATAAGTCATTTATTCAATTAGTAAGTTTAAGAATATCTTGTAAAGGGGGATGCACTGATGTTAATAATATTTTTGCACTATTAGATTCCGGAAGCCCAGTAAGTTTTGCCAGTAGAGCGTTGATGCCGCATTTAGATTGCGATAAATTAGTTAAAAGTTCTTTTCATGGACTGAGCGGTGGCTCTATTCTGACTTTTGGAACAGTCAAATGTTTAGTTCTGTTTTGCAAAAAATATTATGAAATTCAATTTTTAGTTATTCCCGATAATATTATGCCGACGCAACTACTTCTTGGTAGAGACGCCTTGAATAAAATAGGTCTTAAGTTCTCATTAATTGAAAATGTAAGAAAGTATGAAAAGAATTCCGCATCATTAAAGAGTACCATTGCTTTTGTTTACAAATCCTTCTATGCATCCCTGTTTACTAAATATCCTAAGCATAATACCATTAGAAGAGTTGCAAACCGTTTGTGCAACGCTGTCAGATACCGGGAATACTACTGTTGGCAGTGAATTTGGATTAGGCGCGATGCGTGAGTGCCGAGACATCGTGCATGAGCATTACATTGACCGATTTTCAATTAATTACGGGTTGCCCAAATATATGATGAGAATATGTCTGACAGATACAACACCATTTCATAGTAGTCCTAGGAGATTATCATATTATGAAAGAGGAATCGTTTCTAAAACAGTTAGTGAGTTGTTAGCCAATAATGTAATCCGACCAAGCAATTCCCCCTATGCGTCCGCCATCGTCCTAGTGCGGAAAAAGGATGGCAATATACGAATGTGCGTTGATTATCGAGGTTTAAATAAGAAGACTGTGAGGGATAATTTTCCGTTGCCTTTGATAGAAGATTGCCTAGAATACCTGGAGGGCAAGACCGTTTTCTCCGTCATAGATTTGAAAAGTGGTTTTTACCATGTAGGTATGGAAGAGGATTCAATTAAATACACCGCATTCGTTACACCCGATGGGCAGTTCGAATATCTGAGAATGCCTTTTGGTCTAAAGAACGGACCAGCTGTATTTCAGAGATTTACGAAACGAAACTGAGTTGCATACTGACGCTAGTTCAAATGGCTTTGGTGCCTCTTTGATGCAAAGACAGACTGATGGCAAAATGCATCCAGTCTCTTATTATTCCCGAAAGGCGACAGCCGCCGAGTCCCGTTATCACAGTTTTGAACTAGAAACTTTGGCCATAATATATGCCGTGCGCCGATTTCGCGTTTATTTAGAACACAGACCATTTTTGATCGTTACCGATCGTAATTCATTGGTCCAAACCTTGAGTAAAAAATCAATAAATCCCCGCATTGCGCGGTGGTCGTTGGAATTGGAAAACTTTGATTATACCATTGCTCACAGACCCGGTTCAAACATGGGCCATGTAGACGCATTAAGTCGGCAAACCGAGTTGTTAGAGAATATTGTAGAAGGTGATTTTGATCCTTGCGATTTATTAGTGAAGAGAGACCAGAATGCCCCAATTGAACCTTGTGAACCGTATATTACTTTTGAGGAAAGTTGCGTTAAACCGTGTGAGTCTGGTAGAGATTTGACCAAGCTGTGTGCTCCTTTAGGGAAGAATTATTTAAAACTGTTTGAGACAAAACCGTGTAAGATAGACAAGTTTGAGACAAAACCGTGTGAGATAGACCCGTGTGAGATAAAACCGTTTAAGACAAAACCGTGTGAGATAGACCCGTGTGAGATAAAACCGTGTGAGATAGACCCGTGTGAGAAAAACCCGTGTGAGATAAAACCGTGTGAGATAGACCCGTGTAAAATAAAACCATGTGCTCCTTTAGGGAAGAATTATTTAGGACCGTTTGGGACAAACCCGTGTGTTCATTTAGCGAAGAGTTGTTTCAGGCTGTGTGAGCTATGTTTAGAAAGAAGTCGGTTAAAACTGGTTAAGAATAAACCTTGCGTTTCTTTAAATGAAAGTTCTGTTGATCTGAGATTAAGTAACCAAAGCGAAAGAAGTGACCAGCTCGATCGAAATGAGTCGGCAAAGCTGGTTGGTGTAGTGGGTGCGTCTCCGCAAGATGTTGATTTATTATTGCAGTCAGAACAAATAAGAGATCCGGATATCCGTAAACTAAGAGAAAATTTAGAAAAAGGCAATGATGTTGGATTTGAGTTAATAGATGGTATAGTGTACAAAAGAAATGCTAAGGAAAGACTGTGTTTGTATGCACCGGCTCGCATGCAAGGGGAATTAATAAGAAGGTGTCACGAGAAACTAGGTCACTTAGGCGTTGAGAAATGTGTAAACAATTTGAAAGAAAAGTATTGGTTCTCATTAATGAATCCAAAGGTTGAGTCGTTTATAAAAGATTGTCTGCCGTGTATTCTACATAGTGTTCCGAGAACTATACATAATAGAACCTTGCATAGTATTCCGAAAAGTCCGATTCCATTTGATACTATTCATGTTGACCACTTAGGTCCCTTACCAAGTGTTACATCGAAAAGAAAGCACCTTTTAGTAGTGATTGACGCATTTACAAAGTTTGTGAAATTGTATCCCGTAAATTCCACTAGTACCAAAGAATTTACCGCCGCATTAGAAAAATATTTTGATTATTATAGCCGACCAAGAAGAGTTATATCCGATAGAGGTACTTGTTTTACGTCGTTTGAGTTTTCTGAATTTGTAGAAAACCGAAATATTGACCACATTAAAGTAGCGACTGCTGCCCCTCCAGCCAATGGGCAGGTCGAACGTGTGAACCGTGTGTTCACCCCAATGTTGGGAAAGCTGTCAGAACCTTTAGCCCAAGCCGATTGGTATAAATTAGTTAATCGTGTGGAGTTCGCTATTAATAACTCAGTGCAGTGTAGTACCGGTAAAACTACGTCAATGTTGTTGTTTGGTTGCGATCAGCGAGGCCCCTTAGTAGACGAATTAACCGAGTATCTTGACGAGAAATTTAGTTCAGAAAACCGCTGTAACATTGAGGCCACTAGGGAAGAGGCAAGTGCGAAAATTCAATTATCGCAGGAGCGCAATGAAAAGCGATACGCTTTAAGGCATAAGGCACCTTTATCCTATAGAGTCAATGATTTTGTTGCCATTCGCAATGTTGATGTCACTCCCGGATCGTGCAAAAAGTTCGCTCCAAAGTACCGTGGTCCTTATAAGATAAATCGAGTTCTTCCAAATGACCGTTACGAAGTCACTGATATTGACGATTGTCAACTTACTCAATTGCCCTACAAAGGTATCTTAGAATCAGCCCGACTCAAGCCGTGGATGCATGCGTGTGATAAAACTGTGAGCTTCTGTTTGTAATATGTATTTGATAAACAGTATTTGTATATGTATATTGTATGTTGTTTGTTATATTGTATGATCGAGGTCGATCAAATGTCAGGATTGGCCGAATGTAAACATTAGGAATATTTCAAATAAGCCCGCTCTTCGTCTCAGTGAATTTCCCCGATAACCGAATTTGGTCACACTAATGGGGTATAATACACTAAGGCGGGGAAATAAAATCCGAAAATAAAAAGACAATCCCAAGGGATTAATTAACGAAAATAATAGAGAGTTTACATTTGTTTATTTTTTTCCTTTTGTATGCAAGGCCAATATTAATTCACACCTGAATTGAATGGTCTTTATAACTGCTTCGCAATTATAAAGAATTCCAAAAATCCAATCCGTCGATCGAATCTTATAGCAAAAACATAACAGAAAAGAAGAAAAGAAAAACCAGAATGCCGGGGCTAACTTCGACCGCGTCAAAGTTTGTATACCCTTGCAACATTTTTGGTAACTCTTTCCTTACCTATAGCAATCAAAGTGGAAAAACGTTTAAGCTAAAAAGGCTAATGTTTCCGAAAGAACGGCCTACAATCAAACACGGAAATAACGAAGATATTGATCAAAGGCACTGTTTTCCACCGATCGTTTCTATGGGAGCTATATGATATAATTACCCGATCCTAATCAAATTTGGCACAGTCATTAACAGATATATTAAACTAACAAATGCTTAATTTGAAAGCAATCGCGTCAAAAGTAACGAAGTTATTGACAAAAGTCACTGTTTTCGAAAGATCGTTCCTATGGGAGCTAAATGATATAGTCACCCGATCTTGATCAAATTTGGCATAGTCGTTTATATGTGTAATTTACTAACCAATATGAAATTTCACGACAGTAGCTCAGAAAATATCAAAGTTATTAAGAAAAGTCACTGTTCGTGACTTTGTCATTTGTATGGGAGCTATATGATATAGCTCCGAGATATACAACGCCTGCAGTATATACAAGCCTACATGCAAAATTTCAGCTCTGTAGCTCTAACGGTCTAGGAGGAGTTTGCGTTGATCCAGACGGACGGACGGACGGACGGACGGACAGACGGACGGACGGACGGACATGGCTATTTGAACTCGTCTCGTAGTGCTGACCATATATATACTTTATATGGTCGGAGATGCTTCCTTCTCTGCGTTGCACACTTTTGACCAAAATGAATATACCCTTTTTGCAAGGGTATAAAAATAGAAAGAAACAAAAAGATCCTCCAAGCTGTTGGTTTAGCGCTCTAGTGGTCGTAGACGTAAACACACTACGTTACGAATTCCAAGCTAGACTTAAATCGCCAATACCAGTATTAGAGTAACAGAAAATATGCGAAAAGATGAAGTTTACTTAGCCAATCCTACTACTAAAGGTCGCTGTGGCAGAATTACTACCATACGATTTCCATTTAGTTGCATAGAGACCGCATCCATAACATTCAAACTTTACACAAAAATAGAATGAAAAGAGATTACCATCTACGTTCTAAGGAGTGTTTTAGTGGTCTGGCTACAAGACGAATTCCAAGCTAAATTTCCCTCAGTCAGTAGAGAGCAAAAAGAAGAAAGAAAAGAAATAAAGAAAATCAATGACACATTCGGTCTTTTCTGACGAAGGCTCACTATGGTCTGATGTTATTCGACCCTCTTTGCACAAAGTGTAAAGAAAAAAAAAATTTTATGTCAACCTCTCGTCCATGGGACCAACTCTTGCCCTAAAAATTAAGACCACTTTTTTTTAAGGATCACCATTCTAGTACCTTGCGTTACGGCAAATATGTAATAGACTGCCCCACGTTGGGCGCCAAATATGTAATAGAACCTGACAGCCTGTGGGGGGGTTCTTTGTGAACGTCATAGCTAGTATTTTCACAGCGTATTTTATGTATGTCGGCTATCCATATTAACCGAATCGCTTGCCTGGATTTTTATTAGAGGAGAATACAAAAGAGTTACGGACATCACTTCATGCAGGCGCCTTAGATGATAATTGCGCTCCGCGTCTGTACCCACCCTACCATGAGCCTGCCAGCGAAAGTTATCGCAGACTCCCAAAACGAAAGCTAGGACTTCTTCTACATCAGGGAAGTAAAGAAATTAATGATTCATAATAAACTTAATATTTATTCAAACATTTGAAAATAATTAGCATCATCATGCTATATATTCGATCAATTTGATCTACAAAAATTCTTCATTTTCAAAACAATGTTTGGCTAAATAGCTGAATCTCGGTACAAATCCGATTATATAGGTTGCAAATGTTGCATGTTGGCTCTTATTACTAATGATTACTCTACTACTTAATATTCATTATTTCCTAACTTTACTGTAATTAAACTTTTCACATTAGTTCAAAAAAAAAAATTGTAAAGAAAAAAATATTAAATAAAATATACATTTATGTGACGTGATTACGCGAATATCCTCACAGATTCCTTCTCTACATACTTTTATCTAAAGATGTCTAATGCTCACCCGAATAAATTCAGTTCATCAGATAAATTTATAAAAATGATATAAAATAAGGAAAATTGGTTTTTGATACACTTACAGCTTGTTAATTTTTCCCACGCAGAAAGATCTTTCGTTGTGTTGTTGTCGCTGTTGAAAATAGGAAGGTTTACATATTCCAAATAGAGCTAAAGCATCATACATTGTGAATTTACATGCATACTCAAATTCTGTAAAAAGAAAAATAATTTAAAATTGATTCTAAACTACTGAAGACGAATATAAAATCTCCTTAGGCAAATTAAACGCCTTGGTTATACTTCAAAATAATTCGAAAATGCTCTTCTCATTTACATAACGTGTTGAGTGAGGTTAGGTTTTGTTCGTAGAAAGGTTAGATTTAATACTTCCTTCTACTGTCATGCTTCATGTTTTAGGTTAGGTTACAGTTGCGAAAAAGGTTAGGTTTTGTACATCTTTCATTTTTTTGAATCCTACACGTGTTCTGCTGTTATGGTCTGGATTACATGTGAGACAGGATAAGCGAAAGTGCAATGTTGACAATGATAAATGTCTCAACATTGAAATTTTCACTTTGCTTCGCTAACTCCGTATCTATAATAACACTGTATAAGACACAAAACTATTTTGGTAATTTATCTTTTATTTACCCTTACTACAATCCGAGGCAGAAGTTAAATATATTTAACTCTCGGATTTCCACAATTGATCGTCTGTTCAAGCCGTTGACTGACGCAAACAGTTCACTCACAAAAATTTTGAGACTGCTGGGGGCAAGTCTGCCGAAGACAGGTGTCTCAAAGAAATGTCAAGCAAGGCGAATTAATAGAAAAATTGCCAATACTTGATGGAAACCATTTCCGATGCTGTTAAAGAGAAAATGCATAAGTTAAACGTACAATAATTCGAGAATTATTGCAATGAAATTAACTTACACCAATCTCTTGAACACGTACACACGCATAAACTTTTATTTTCGCACACGCGTAGGGGTTATGATGCACTCCCCTATTGGGTTATTTAAAACTTTGGACCAATACGTCCGATCAGTTGGAATTCATGTGGAGAAAAGAAAGAACACTTTTCCAAAAACCACGCTGTTCAATAAGTCTCTTTTGCCTTATTTTTCTTATTGTTTTGTCCAAACTCCATTTATAGAAAAATAATGTAAAGCAATGCAAAACAAACCGATCAGCTGTGTGGCGTTGCCACTTAGTTCACTCTTTTTCCAGCTGGTTACCTACATTTCGATTCTCACCACTTTAGCAAATATCGATAACAACAACAAAAATACTAAAAAGGCGAAATGAGTTTAAAATAACTGAAATTCCTGTACATTACACATACGTTGATATTCACCCACAAAACAGGCCATTTGCAACAACACAGACTTCTGCAGTCTATTGAATGAATTTTCTAAAAGCTTTGATGGATACAGAAACGTCGGATGTCTAAAGTTCAATATAGAAACACCGGTTCTAGAATATAGTGGAAGGCTATACGTTGCGGCAGCAGACGAAAACACAATGGATTGGGTGCTGGGTGTCATCTGCAAAAAAGATAACTACGAAGCTGTTCCCCTTACGGAATTTCTACATCTCTTACCAGATCGAGTCATACTGCCCAAAGTAGAAAAATGCTTAACAAAATCTTTGAAATGCTCGAACTACAAAATAATGGTGTACAAACATACAAATGGTCTGTTATCGATAGAAGCGATTTGGATCCATGCTTCAACGATAATATTACGAAAGTATGCGTTAATGAAGCGATCGATCTATACATGGACGCTGACAGTATTGAGACTATTAAAAACAGAAGCTATCAGTTGAAATACAACTTCTGGATAGTCAAATTCATGTTTTGCGAGTAATTGTCAAATTAACATATATTTTATTATATTTCATTATATTTCAAAATGATCATTAAAAAAATGGCTGTGTAAAATGCCTATGAAGCCTAGTAATATCTAGTTTTTTTTTCTAAGGCCTAAGATTCTCGACAACATGTCAAAATTTTATCTGAATATCTGCCTTTGCTAATCCGCTGGACAATAGGTGAAATAACAATGACAAAAAGCAAAAAACGAATGCATTCGAGTCCCAATTAAAATTTTAGTATGTAGTAATAATTTATATAGTATTTTAGTGCCATTTTATTTTGCAACTAATATTCACAATACTGAAAGGAAGTCCCATTGGGCATACAGTAGATTAGCAAGCAATATATTTTTGCATATTGGAACTTAATTTCATATTGGAATCTAATTTATGTTTTCTAGACTTGTGGCAATTAATTAATCAATTAACTCTTTTTGGTTAGGGTTTGTACATCTATCCCTTCATGTCCGCTTCGAAATTACGCATTTAATTTTTGGTGTATTGAATATTACATTCTGAATGGACTCTAATTTCTAGTTTTACTTGGCCATTACTTTTATTTATTATTTATTTGCTTGGTTGTTTTTAAATGTCTCAAATAAACTGAGATAATTTAAATTTTCGCCATTGCCCCAATAGTTTAGTATTAGCACTTTGATATTTGCATGATTTACCTAATACAAATGATAAATAGGATCATATATATATGAGATATTTCCATTGACGTAACATGGCTGGATAGAAACAGTATTTAACCACAGAGGTTTTTTAAATTTTGACTACTGTCGACATCGTGAGCTTGTAAGTAACAGTTCAAAAAATATATATATTGTTCAGTGAGCTCCCGAAAAAATCTCTAAAAAATGCTTAAAATAATCATAGAGAGAAAATGTGGAAAGGTTTGTAATCGTAAGGACATAGTAAGTAAGCGTATGACCAAGTGTCCTTTTTTTTTTCTTTTGGAATTCAGAATGGCCTCTTATTCGACTATTTATGACCTGAAAGGATCGAGGATCTACTATCTACGTCTGAGGGGCAATGTGTCCTAATATCCTCGAAAGGCAAGGTATTAGATGGCGATCTAATTTTTGAGGCAGCAGGTCTGGAGAACTGTGATCCCAAGAAGAAACAAACGATAACATGTTTTCAAGGAGCTCAAAAAATTGGAGCATTAACTGTAATTGCTGAGGTTGAAATTGAGACTGACTCCTCGGAAAATTGACTGGGTGTCGATTGTGGTAACGAATCATTTGAAAGTGTAGAGACGTGCCCAGACAGGTATGTGTAAGATAAAATTTAATATGAATGAATATTACAAATTTTGGAAACTTAGCCAAGAAGTGTCACTAAACAAAAGCGATGAGAGTTCAGAGAATATTTCGGAGTCGTTACAGGATGCTTGCGGTATTGCGGTTAAATGTGATATGAAGCCCAGAGCTCCATCATCTGAATTGGATAATGGATAATATCACATTTAACCGCAATACCGCAAGCATCCTGTAACGACTCCAAAATATTCTCTGAACTCTCATCGCTTTTGTTTAGTGACACTTCTTGGCTAAGTTTCCAAAATTTGTAATATTCATTCATATTAAATTTTATCTTACACATACCTGTCTGGGCACGTCTCTACACTTTCAAATGATTCGTTACCACAATCGACACCCAGTCAATTTTCCGAGGAGTCAGTCTCAATTTCAACCTCAGCAATTACAGTTAATGCTCCAATTTTTTGAGCTCCTTGAAAACATGTTATCGTTTGTTTCTTCTTGGGATCACAGTTCTCCAGACCTGCTGCCTCAAAAATTAGATCGCCTTGCCTTTCGAGAATATTAGGACACATTGCCCCTCAGACGTAGATAGTAGATCCTCGATCCTTTCAGGTCATAAATAGTCGAATAAGAGGCCATTCTGAATTCCAAAAGAAAAAAAAAAAGGACACTTGGTCATACGCTTACTTACTATGTCCTTACGATTACAAACCTTTCCACATTTTCTCTCTATGATTATTTTAAGCATTTTTTAGAGATTTTTTCGGGAGCTCACTGAACAATATATATATTTTTGAACTGTTACTTACAAGCTCACGATGTCGACAGTAGTCAAAATTTAAAAAACCTCTGTGGTTAAATACTGTTTCTATCCAGCCATGTTACGTCAATGGAAATATCTCATATATATATGATCCTATTTATCATTTGTATTAGGTAAATCATGCAAATATCAAAGTGCTAAATACTAAACTATTGGGGCAATGGCGAAAATTTAAATTATCTCAGTTTATTTGAGACATTTAAAAACAACCAAGCAAATAAATAATAAATAAAAGTAATGGCCAAGTAAAACTAGAAATTAGAGTCCATTCAGAATGTAATATTCAATACACCAAAAATTAAATGCGTAATTTCGAAGCGGACATGAAGGGATAGATGTACAAACCCTAACCAAAAAGAGTTAATTGATTAATTAATTGCCACAAGTCTAGAAAACATAAATTAGACTATGAAATTAAGTTCCAATATGCAAAAATATATTGCTTGCTAATCTACTGTATGCCCAATGGGACTTCCTTTCAGTATTGTGAATATTAGTTGCAAAATAAAATGTCACTAAAATACTATATAAATTATTACTACATACTAAAATTTTAATTGGGACTCGAATGCATTCGTTTTTTGCTTTTTGTCATTGTTATTTCACCTATTGTCCAGCGGATTAGCAAAGGCAGATATTCAGATAAAATTTTGACATGTTGTCGAGAATCTTAGGCCTTAGAAAAAAAAACTAGATATTACTAGGCTTCATAGGCATTTTACACAGCCATTTTTGAAATATAATGAAATATAATAAAATATATGTTAATTTGACAATTACTCGCAAAACATGAATTTGACTATCCAGAAGTTGTATTTCAACTGATAGCTTCTGTTTTTAATAGTCTCAATACTGTCAGCGTCCATGTATAGATCGATCGCTTCATTAACGCATACTTTCGTAATATTATCGTTGAAGCATGGATCCAAATCGCTTCTATCGATAACAGACCATTTGTATGTTTGTACACCATTATTTTGTAGTTCGAGCATTTCAAAGATTTTGTTAAGCATTTTTCTACTTTGGGCAGTATGACTCGAGCTGGTAAGAGATGTAGAAATTCCGTAAGGGGAACAGCTTCGTAGTTATCTTTTTTGCAGATGACACCCAGCACCCAATCCATTGTGTTTTCGTCTGCTGCCGCAACGTATAGCCTTCCACTATATTCTAGAACCGGTGTTTCTTTATTGAACTTTAGGCATCCGACGTTTCTGTATCCATCAAAGCTTTTAGAAAATTCATTCAATAGACTGCAGAAGTCTGTGTTGTTGCAGGCGGACGCCGAGATGACAACAACAAATGGCCTGTTTTGTGGGTGAATATCAACGAATGTGTAATGTAGAGGAATTTCAGTTATTTTAAAATTCAACTCATTTCGCCTTTTTAGTATTTTTGTTGTTGTTATCGATATTTGCTAAAGTGGTGAGAATCGAAATGTAGGTAACCAGCTGGAAAAAGAGTGAACTAAGTGGCAACGCTACACAGCTGATCGGTTTGTTTTGCATTGCTTTACATTATTTTTCTATAAATGGAGTTTGGATAAAACAATAAGAAAAATAAGGCAAAAGAGACTTATTGAACAGCGTGGTTTTTGGAAAAGTGTTCTTTCTTTTCTCCACATGAATTCCAACTGATCGGACGTATTGGTCCAAAGTTTTAAATAACCCAATAGGGGAGTGCATCATAACCCCTACGCGTGTGCGAAAATAAAAGTTTATGCGTGTGTACGTGTTCAAGAGATTGGTGTAAGTTAATTTCATTGCAATAATTCTCGAATTATTGTACGTTTAACTTATGCATTTTCTCTTTAGCAGCATCGGAAATGGTTTCCATCAAGTATTGGCAATTTTTCTATTAATTCGCCTTGCTTGACATTTCTTTGAGACACCTGTCTTCGGCAGACTTGCCCCCAGCAGTCTCAAAATTTTTGTGAGTGAACTGTTTGCGTCAGTCAACGGCTTGAACAGACGATCAATTGTGGAAATCCGAGAGTTAAATATATTTAACTTCTGCCTCGGATTGTAGTAAGGGTAAATAAAAGATAAATTACCAAAATAGTTTTGTGTCTTATACAGTGTTATTATAGATACGGAGTTAGCGAAGCAAAGTGAAAATTTCAATGTTGAGACATTTATCATTGTCAACATTGCACTTTCGCTTATCCTGTCTCACATGTAATCCAGACCATAACAGCAGAACACGTGTAGGATTCAAAAAAATGAAAGATGTACAAAACCTAACCTTTTTCGCAACTGTAATCTAACCTAAAGCATGAAGCATGACAGTAGAAGGAAGTATTAAATCTAACCTTTCTACGAACAAAACCTAACCTCACTCAACACGTTATGTAAATGAGAAGAGCATTTTCGAATTATTTTGAAGTATAACCAAGGCGTTTAATTTGCCTAAGGAGATTTTTTATTCGTCTTCAGTAGTTTAGAATCAATTTTAAATTATTTTTCTTTTTACAGAATTTGAGTATGCATGTAAATTCACAATGTATGATGCTTTAGCTCTATTTGGAATATGTAAACCTTCCTATTTTCAACAGCGACAACAACACAACGAAAGATCTTTCTGCGTGGGAAAAATTAACAAGCTGTAAGTGTATCAAAAACCAATTTTCCTTATTTTATATCATTTTTATAAATTTATCTGATGAACTGAATTTATTCGGGTGAGCATTAGACATCTTTAGATAAAAGTATGTAGAGAAGGAATCTGTGAGGATATTCGCGTAATCACGTCACATAAATGTATATTTTATTTAATATTTTTTTCTTTACAATTTTTTTTTTTGAACTAATGTGAAAAGTTTAATTACAGTAAAGTTAGGAAATAATGAATATTAAGTAGTAGAGTAATCATTAGTAATAAGAGCCAACATGCAACATTTGCAACCTATATAATCGGATTTGTACCGAGATTCAGCTATTTAGCCAAACATTGTTTTGAAAATGAAGAATTTTTGTAGATCAAATTGATCGAATATATAGCATGATGATGCTAATTATTTTCAAATGTTTGAATAAATATTAAGTTTATTATGAATCATTAATTTCTTTACTTCCCTGATGTAGAAGAAGTCCTAGCTTTCGTTTTGTGAGTCTGCGATAACTTTCGCTGGCAGGCTCATGGTAGGGTGGGTACAGACGCGGAGCGCAATTATCATCTAAGGCGCCTGCATGAAGTGATGTCCGTAACTCTTTTGTATTCTCCTCTAATAAAAATCCAGGCAAGCGATTCGGTTAATATGGATAGCCGACATACATAAAATACGCTGTGAAAATACTAGCTATGACGTTCACAAAGAACCCCCCCACAGGCTGTCAGGTTCTATTACATATTTGCCGTAACGCAAGGTCCTAGAATGGTGATCCTTAAAAAAAGTGGTCTTAATTTTTTGGGCAAGAGTTGGTCCCATGGACGAGAGGTTGACTTAAAATTTTTTTTTTCTTTACACTTTGTGCAAAGAGGGTCGAATAACATCAGACCATAGTGAGCCTTCGTCAGAAAAGACCGAATGTGTCATTGATTTTCTTTATTTCTTTTCTTTCTTCTTTTTGCTCTCTACTGACTGAGGGAAATTTAGCTTGGAATTCGTCTTGTAGCCAGACCACTAAAACACTCCTTAGAACGTAGATGGTAATCTCTTTTCATTCTATTTTTGTGTAAAGTTTGAATGTTATGGATGCGGTCTCTATGCAACTAAATGGAAATCGTATGGTAGTAATTCTGCCACAGCGACCTTTAGTAGTAGGATTGGCTAAGTAAACTTCATCTTTTCGCATATTTTCTGTTACTCTAATACTGGTATTGGCGATTTAAGTCTAGCTTGGAATTCGTAACGTAGTGTGTTTACGTCTACGACCACTAGAGCGCTAAACCAACAGCTTGGAGGATCTTTTTGTTTCTTTCTATTTTTTTTCTTTTCTTCTTTTCTGTTATGTTTTTGCTATAAGATTCGATCGACGGATTGGATTTTTGGAATTCTTTATAATTGCGAAGCAGTTATAAAGACCATTCAATTAAGGTGTGAATTAATATTGGCCTTGCATACAAAAGGAAAAAAATAAACAAACAATCTTATTTCTCTCTTTCGAAAGCACCAGGTGCAAATGGAATCTTATAACTTAAATAGTGCAGTCATAAACTATGCTAGGAAATTCAGGTTTTTGGCTAAGCTAAATCCTGACCAGTTAAAAGAGTGATGCATCAAAAATTATTTGCCAGGAGCAACCCAGTGCATTCTTTAATCTTTTTCTTTCATTTTCCTAAATTTGTTTTGGGATATATTAGAGTATACGACTCATTATTAGAAAATATAAGATAGTGACTTCAAATTCACATTAAGGAAACGATATGATTTAAGATAAAATAACAATTAAAATTTAATCACGAAATATTATTAAAATATTAAAATTAATCAGAAATTTGACAAAATGGTTCTCACTAGGAGTGAGGAATACTTAGCTCATGAGATCTCAGATGCGTTATGCCCAATTTGTCAGAAAGCAGTATGGGCCACGCAAGAGTTGGAGGTGAAAACTTCATGCCATCATTTATTTCATAAAAATTGTATATCAGAATTGATTGATCAGTTTAATGTATGTCAAGTTTGTAATGCGTCGATACGTAGAGCAGATTTAGAAGTGCAGAACGTGCCATTTGCAGAGATAGAATCGGAACGTCCTGTAAACATAGGTGCAATCACAACAGGAGCGGTGCCGAAAGGCCCAAATACACGCTCTCGTAGAAATTTTGGTGGGGATCAGCAAGCTAATGAAGCAACTGCAAATCTAGATATGTCTGCAGGAGACCGACCCACAACGATTAGAAAACAAAGAGGAAAACCTCAAGGAAATGGGTTTAATATACCTCACAGAAGCTTAGACGCTAGTAGAAGACCAGCGCGAGCCTCGGTAGAAATTGATTATGACAGAATTAGTAATCAAATAGAGTCCATAATAGACCGAAGAATAGGACAAATGGGAATTACACAGCAACATGTAAATGCGTCAGCGCAAAACCAAAGTATTCCTAGGAGTTCATCTACAGTCAGACCAAGCAGAACAGGTCATAACCCAGATAAAATTACACAGCTAATTCATAGTTGGAATGTAAAATTTGACGGTTCGTCAAAAGGAGTTACGGTCGAAGAGTTTCTTTATGGTATCAAAACGTTAACGGAGGATTGCTTAGACCAAGATTTTGATGCAGTATGCAAAAATTTGCATATTCTTTTAGTAGGCAAAGCTAAAGAGTGGTATTGGAGATACCGTAGGGATGTAGTAAACTTAGAGTGGTCAGAATTTTGTGCAGCCATGAAATATCAATATAAAGATTACAGAAGTGATGTAGATATACTAGAAGATATTCGTGGGCGTAAACAAAAGGTAGGAGAAACCTTTGAAAACTTTTACGATGAGATTATGACTCAAATGTCACGTATGTCGAAAAGCATAGACGAAGAACAACTCATTCAGTTGCTCACACGTAATTTATTGCCAGACATTCGTCATAAATTGTTGTATATACCTATTCTCTCTATACCTCATCTTCGGAAGCTAGTGCAAATGCGCGAAAATTTATTAGGTGATGTAGTCTCTAGGAAAGCAACTAAAATTTCAGCCAATTTTCAGTATGCTAAACGCAACATTGCGGAAGTAGAAGAGCCAGAAAAGTTCGAACTCTCCGAAAAGATGGATTTAAATGTGTACAATGTTGAAGCAGTGCAAGCTCCGGTTAAAGTATTTCGGTGTTGGAATTGTGATGCAGAGGGACATGGCTGGGACAACGGCTTAGAGCCTCGCACTATATTTTGTTACGGGTGTGGCTCGAAAAACGTATATAAGCCTAAGCCCCAATGTAAAAATTGTATTGCCAAGAAAGCGGAAAACTTAGTGAAGGGTCCATCTGTGAAAGCTCGGATGGCCCCGAAAAATCTTTAATTGAAATCTTACCTGATTTACCGGCTAGCTCAGAACCAATAGAGCAAGCAAACCAAATACCAGACTTACCTTTTAACTGTTACGATAAGACGCCAGTTATATCGTCAGTGAAACCCTATCAAGAACGTTTGAGAAATTATCTCAAAGTGCGTAGTAGAATTTTTGGAAGCAACCCAATTTCAACTCGGTCACGACCAAAGAGATCTACTAAGCGATTGCGAACTTTTTGGAAAGGAGTTAGACAAACTAAGCGTTTACTTATTTCGTCAATGATTCATGAAAAGCCGGATGGAAGATTGTATGCGGAAGTATCATTTTTAAATTTTCGTGAACAAGGTCTTTTAGATACCGGCGCGAACATAAGTTGCGTGGGTTCGACTTTGGCTTCAGAAGATAAAGTATCCAATGTTTCGTCGTATTTCTTCCCAAGTTAAAACAGCGGATGGACAAGATCAACCAGTCATCGGTTTCATTACGCTAGATATTACCTATAAAAACCAAACCAAACCGATGAAGTTATTCATCATACCGTCCATTCAGAAAAGGATGATATTGGGAATAGATTTTTGGAGAGCGTTTCAATTAGCGCCAGGTTTGTTATCAGCTTTAGATTACGAAAGCGAATTCAAAATTCCAGATAGTAAGGAGGAACAATCATACCCATTATCTGACTGTCAAAAGAGACAACTTCAAGCCATTATTTCATTATTTCCGTCATTTGAAAGGAAAGGGCTTGGGCGAACAACGTTGATTAAACATCATATAGATGTCGGATCGGCGAAACCAATTAAGCAAAGGTTTTACCCCGTATCCTCAGCAGTGGAAAAATTAATGTATAGCGAAGTTGATCGAATGATAGAGTTAGGAGTTATAGAGTTATCAAATAGTCCGTGGAGTTCTCCGATGAGATTAGTAGTTAAACCTGAGAAAGTGAGATTATGTCTAGATGCTAGAAAGATAAATGCGTGTACGACAAAGGATGCATATCCGTTACCAAGTATTGATGGGATATTCGCACGGCTTCCTCGTGCCGAAATCATTACTAAAATCGATCTTAAAGATGCGTATTGGCAAGTGGAATTATCAGAAGAATCTCGTGGAATCACAGCATTTACTATTCCAGGAAGTCCTTTGTACCAATTTCGAGTAATGCCATTCGGATTGTGCAATGCCCCGCAAACTATGTGCAGGTTAATGGACGAAGTTATTCCAGCGGATTTAAAGTATTGTTGTTTTGGATATCTTGATGATTTATGCGCGATCTCTTCGGAGTACATACGCGACAATGCATCTGGTACTATATGTTCTCGTCCTTTTCTATGACTTATCTCAAATTTATAACCTTGCACTTGCACAGCCCATCTCGCTAGACGCCCTTTAAGATTGGACTGCTTCATCAACCAAGATAGACTGGCATGACAATCTCAAAATCTTGAAGTTCTAGGTAACAACGATAGCGTTCTGTTTGGGGGTGTACCCCAAACTACGGCTAAGCATTCACGTTCCGTGACACTGTAATTTCTTTGTGCCGCGTTTAGCTTTTTGGACATATAGGCTATGGGTTTTTCTTCGCCTTCCAAATCCAATTGTACTAAAACTGCACCAACACCAACATCGCTTGCATCACATTGAAGAAAAAACTTTTTACTAAAATCTGGGTTTTGCAAAACTGGAGCAGTCGTCAGTGGTCTTTTGAGATCCTCAAAAGCTTTCTGCGCACTATCTGTCCATTCAAACTTCGTTTTCTTTCCTAGCAAATCTGTAATCGGCGCTGCAATTTCTGAAAAGTTTGCGATGAATCTTCGATACCATCCTGCTAATCCTAAAAATCCACGCGTTTGTTTTAGGGACTTTGGTGTAGGCCATTGCAAAATCGATTCAATCTTGCTTGGATCGGTTGAAATTCCGCCTCTGCCAATTATGTACCCTAAATATTTAACTTCGGTCACACAAAACAGACTCTTCTTAAGATTTAACATTAGATTCGCTTTACGAAATTGATCCGCTAATCTCATCAATACTGATATATGTGAATCAAAATCGGCTGTTACTACACATAAATCATCAAGATATCCAAAACAACAATACTTTAAATCCACTGGAATAACTTCGTCCATTAACCTGCACATAGTTTGCGGGGCATTGCACAATCCGGCATTACTCGAAATTGGTACAAAGGCCTTCCTGGAATAGTAAATGCTGTGATTCCACGAGATTCTTCTGATAATTCCACTTGCCAATACGCATCTTTAAGATCGATTTTAGTAATGATTTCGGCACGAGGAAGCCGTGCGAATATCCCATCAATACTTGGTAACGGATATGCATCCTTTGTCGTACACGCATTTATCTTTCTAGCATCTAGACATAATCTCACTTTCTCAAGTTTAACTACTAATCTCATCGGAGAACTCCACGGACTATTTGATAACTCTATAACTCCTAACTCTATCATTCGATCAACTTCGCTATACATTAATTTTTCCACTGCTGAGGATACGGGGTAAAACCTTTGCTTAATTGGTTTCGCCGATCCGACATCTATATGATGTTTAATCAACGTTGTTCGCCCAAGCCCTTTCCTTTCAAATGACGGAAATAATGAAATAATGGCTTGAAGTTGTCTCTTTTGACAGTCAGATAATGGGTATGATTGTTCCTCCTTACTATCTGGAATTTTGAATTCGCATTCGTAATCTAAAGCTGATAACAAACCTGGCGCTAATTGAAACGCTCTCCAAAAATCTATTCCCAATATCATCCTTTTCTGAATGGACGGTATGATGAATAACTTCATCGGTTTGGTTTGGTTTTTATAGGTAATATCTAGCGTAACGAAACCGATGACTGGTTGATCTTGTCCATCCGCTGTTTTAACTTGGGAAGAAATACGACGAAACATTGGATACTTTATCTTCTGAAGCCAAAGTCGAACCCACGCAACTTATGTTCGCGCCGGTATCTAAAAGACCTTGTTCACGAAAATTTAAAAATGATACTTCCGCATACAATCTTCCATCCGGCTTTTCATGAATCATTGACGAAATAAGTAAACGCTTAGTTTGTCTAACTGCTTTCCAAAAAGTTCGCAATCGCTTAGTAGATCTCTTTGGTCGTGACCGAGTTGAAATTGGGTTGCTTCCAAAAATTCTACTACACTTTGAGATAATTTCTCAAACGTTCTTGATAGGGTTTCACTGACGATATAACTGGCGTCTTATCGTAACAGTTAAAAGGTAAGTCTGGTATTTGGTTTGCTTGCTCTATTGGTTCTGAGCTAGCCGGTAAATCAGGTAAGATTTCAATTAAAGATTTTTCGGGGCCATCCGAGCTTTCACAGATGGACCCTTCACTAAGTTTTCCGCTTTCTTGGCAATACAATTTTTACATTGGGGCTTAGGCTTATATACGTTTTTCGAGCCACACCCGTAACAAAATATAGTGCGAGACTCTAAGCCGTTGTCCCAGCCATGTCCCTCTGCATCACAATTCCAACACCGAAATACTTTAACCGGAGCTTGCACTGCTTCAACATTGTACACATTTAAATCCATCTTTTCGGAGAGTTCGAACTTTTCTGGCTCTTCTACTTCCGCAATGTTGCGTTTAGCATACTGAAAATTGGCTGAAATTTTAGTTGCTTTCCTAGAGACTACATCACCTAATAAATTTTCGCGCATTTGCACTAGCTTCCGAAGATGAGGTATAGAGAGAATAGGTATATACAACAATTCATGACGAATGTCTGGCAATAAATTACGTGTGAGCAACTGAATGAGTTGTTCTTCGTCTATGCTTTTCGACATACGTGACATTTGAGTCATAATCTCATCGTAAAAGTTTTCAAAGGTTTCTCCTACCTTTTGTTTACGCCCACGAATATCTTCTAGTATATCTACATCACTTCTGTAATCTTTATATTGATATTTCATGGCTGCACAAAATTCTGACCACTCTAAGTTTACTACATCCCTACGGTATCTCCAATACCACTCTTTAGCTTTGCCTACTAAAAGAATATGCAAATTTTTGCATACTGCATCAAAATCTTGGTCTAAGCAATCCTCCGTTAACGTTTTGATACCATAAAGAAACTCTTCGACCGTAACTCCTTTTGACGAACCGTCAAATTTTACATTCCAACTATGAATTAGCTGTGTAATTTTATCTGGGTTATGACCTGTTCTGCTTGGTCTGACTGTAGATGAACTCCTAGGAATACTTTGGTTTTGCGCTGACGCATTTACATGTTGCTGTGTAATTCCCATTTGTCCTATTCTTCGGTCTATTATGGACTCTATTTGATTACTAATTCTGTCATAATCAATTTCTACCGAGGCTCGCGCTGGTCTTCTACTAGCGTCTAAGCTTCTGTGAGGTATATTAGACCCATTTCCTTGAGGTTTTCCTCTTTGTTTTCTAATCGTTGTGGGTCGGTCTCCTGCAGACATATCTATATTTGCAGTTGCTTCATTAGCTTGCTGATCCCCACCAAAATTTCTACGAGAGCGTGTATTTGGGCCTTTCGGCACCGCTCCTGTTGTGATTGCACCTATGTTTACAGGACGTTCCGATTCTATCTCTGCAAATGGCACGTTCTGCACTTCTAAATCTGCTCTACGTATCGACGCATTACAAACTTGACATACATTAAACTGATCAATCAATTCTGATATACAATTTTTATGAAATAAATGATGGCATGAAGTTTTCACCTCCAACTCTTGCGTGGCCCATACTGCTTTCTGACAAATTGGGCATAACGCATCTGAGATCTCATGAGCTAAGTATTCCTCACTCCTAGTGAGAACCATTTTGTCAAATTTCTGATTAATTTTAATATTTTAATAATATTTCGTGATTAAATTTTAATTGTTATTTTATCTTAAATCATATCGTTTCCTTAATGTGAATTTGAAGTCACTATCTTATATTTTCTAATAATGAGTCGTATACTCTAATATATCCCAAAACAAATTTAGGAAAATGAAAGAAAAAGATTAAAGAATGCACTGGGTTGCTCCTGGCAAATAATTTTTGATGCATCACTCTTTTAACTGGTCAGGATTTAGCTTAGCCAAAAACCTGAATTTCCTAGCATAGTTTATGACTGCACTATTTAAGTTATAAGATTCCATTTGCACCTGGTGCTTTCGAAAGAGAGAAATAAGATTGTTTGTTTATTTTTTTCCTTTTGTATGCAAGGCCAATATTAATTCACACCTGAATTGAATGGTCTTTATAACTGCTTCGCAATTATAAAGAATTCCAAAAATCCAATCCGTCGATCGAATCTTATAGCAAAAACATAACAGAAAAGAAGAAAAGAAAAAAAATAGAAAGAAACAAAAAGATCCTCCAAGCTGTTGGTTTAGCGCTCTAGTGGTCGTAGACGTAAACACACTACGTTACGAATTCCAAGCTAGACTTAAATCGCCAATACCAGTATTAGAGTAACAGAAAATATGCGAAAAGATGAAGTTTACTTAGCCAATCCTACTACTAAAGGTCGCTGTGGCAGAATTACTACCATACGATTTCCATTTAGTTGCATAGAGACCGCATCCATAACATTCAAACTTTACACAAAAATAGAATGAAAAGAGATTACCATCTACGTTCTAAGGAGTGTTTTAGTGGTCTGGCTACAAGATGAATTCCAAGCTAAATTTCCCTCAGTCAGTAGAGAGCAAAAAGAAGAAAGAAAAGAAATAAAGAAAATCAATGACACATTCGGTCTTTTCTGACGAAGGCTCACTATGGTCTGATGTTATTCGACCCTCTTTGCACAAAGTGTAAAGAAAAAAAAAATTTTATGTCAACCTCTCGTCCATGGGACCAACTCTTGCCCTAAAAATTAAGACCACTTTTTTTTAAGGATCACCATTCTAGGACCTTGCGTTACGGCAAATATGTAATAGACTGCCCCACGTTGGGCGCCAAATATGTAATAGAACCTGACAGCCTGTGGGGGGGTTCTTTGTGAACGTCATAGCTAGTATTTTCACAGCGTATTTTATGTATGTCGGCTATCCATATTAACCGAATCCCTTGCCTGGATTTTTATTAGAGGAGAATACAAAAGAGTTACGGACATCACTTCATGCAGGCGCCTTAGATGATAATTGCGCTCCGCGTCTGTACCCACCCTACCATGAGCCTGCCAGCGAAAGTTATCGCAGACTCCCAAAACGAAAGCTAGGACTTCTTCTACATCAGGGAAGTAAAGAAATTAATGATTCATAATAAACTTAATATTTATTCAAACATTTGAAAATAATTAGCATCATCATGCTATATATTCGATCAATTTGATCTACAAAAATTCTTCATTTTCAAAACAATGTTTGGCTAAATAGCTGAATCTCGGTACAAATCCGATTATATAGGTTGCAAATGTTGCATGTTGGCTCTTATTACTAATGATTACTCTACTACTTAATATTCATTATTTCCTAACTTTACTGTAATTAAACTTTTCACATTAGTTCAAAAAAAAAAACTGTAAAGAAAAAAATATAAAAAAAAATATACATTTATGTGACGTGATTACGCGAATATCCTCACAGATTCCTTCTCTACATACTTTTATCTAAAGATGTCTATTGACAATGTATTAAATGCTAATGCTCACCCGAATAAATTCAGTTCATCAGATAAATTTATAAAAATGATATAAAATAAGGAAAATTGGTTTTTGATACACTTACAGCTTGTTAATTTTTCCCACGCAGAAAGATCTTTCGTTGTGTTGTTGTCGCTGTTGAAATTAGGAAGGTTTACATATTCCAAATAGAGCTAAAGCATCATACATTGTGAATTTACATGCATACTCAAATTCTGTAAAAAGAAAAATAATTTAAAATTGATTCTAAACTACTGAAGACGAATAAAAAATCTCCTTAGGCAAATTAAACGCCTTGGTTATACTTCAAAATAATTCGAAAATGCTCTTCTCATTTACATAACGTGTTGAGTGAGGTTAGGTTTTGTTCGTAGAAAGGTTAGATTTAATACTTCCTTCTACTGTCATGCTTCATGCTTTAGGTTAGGTTACAGTTGCGAAAAAGGTTAGGTTTTGTACATCTTTCATTTTTTTGAATCCTACACGTGTTCTGCTGTTATGGTCTGGATTACATGTGAGACAGGATAAGCGAAAGTGCAATGTTGACAATGATAAATGTCTCAACATTGAAATTTTCACTTTGCTTCGCTAACTCCGTATCTATAATAACACTGTATAAGACACAAAACTATTTTGGTAATTTATCTTTTATTTACCCTTACTACAATCCGAGGCAGAAGTTAAATATATTTAACTCTCGGATTTCCACAATTGATCGTCTGTTCAAGCCGTTGACTGACGCAAACAGTTCACTCACAAAAATTTTGAGACTGCTGGGGGCAAGTCTGCCGAAGACAGGTGTCTCAAAGAAATGTCAAGCAAGGCGAATTAATAGAAAAATTGCCAATACTTGATGGAAACCATTTCCGATGCTGTTAAAGAGAAAATGCATAAGTTAAACGTACAATAATTCGAGAATTATTGCAATGAAATTAACTTACACCAATCTCTTGAACACGTACACACGCATAAACTTTTATTTTCGCACACGCGTAGGGGTTATGATGCACTCCCCTATTGGGTTATTTAAAACTTTGGACCAATACGTCCGATCAGTTGGAATTCATGTGGAGAGAAGAAAGAACACTTTTCCAAAAACCACGCTGTTCAATAAGTCTCTTTTGACTTATTTTTCTTATTGTTTTATCCAAACTCCATTTATAGAAAAATAATGTAAAGCAATGCAAAACAAACCGATCAGCTGTGTGGCGTTGCCACTTAGTTCACTCTTTTTCCAGCTGGTTACCTACATTTCGATTCTCACCACTTTAGCAAATATCGATAACAACAACAAAACTACTAAAAAGGCGAAATGAGTTGAATTTTAAAATAACTGAAATTCCTGTACATTACACATTCGTTGATATTCACCCACAAAACAGGCCATTTGTTGTTGTCATCTCGGCGTCCGCCTGCAACAACACAGACTTCTGCAGTCTATTGAATGAATTTTCTAAAAGCTTTCTACATCTCTTACCAGCTCGAGTCATACTGCCCAACGTAGAAAAATGCTTAACAAAATCTTTTAAATGCTCGAACTACAAAATAATGGTGTACAAACATACAAATGGTCTGTTATCGATAGAAGCGATTTGGATCCATGCTCCAACGATAATATTACGAAAGTATGCGTTAATGAAGCGATCGATCTATACATGGACGCAGACAGTATTGAGACTATTAAAAACAGAAGCTATCAGTTGAAATACAACTTCTGGATAGTCAAATTCATGTTTTGCGAGTAATTGTCAAATTAACATATATTTTATTATATTGATGAATATTAATGAAATCACACTGCAGCAGGAAAAAGGAACGCCAGCTTTTGTAAGAATTTTGCCCGAGAACAGGCAATTTATCATCGTGGTTTCATCCGATTGCAAAGAAAGAAATTATTGCAATTTGATGAACATTTTTTTTCCACGCTTTTTGCTCTATAGGAACGTGCGCTGCCTTAAGTTCAATCCTGAAACTCCAGTCAAGGAATTTATTGGTAGGCTCTATATTGCAGCCAATGAGAATACTATGGATTGGTTTTCGGAAACTCTCTGCTCAATCAAAGGTGCAGTCGTTTGGTTGATGTGTTGAAGCTCCTTCAAAAACAGAACAAAGGCCTTATAACTGAAAAATGGGCCGTCGTTAGTGAAAAAATATTGGATCCATGTTCAGAAGAAAATATCACAAACATCTGTCTAAATCATGAAGTTATACTATGGATAGACTCTGTTAGTGTAGAATTCATAAAGAGCAAGTACTATCAACTGAACTACCATTTCTGGAAGATCACATTTGAATTCTGTTCATAGATATCGCGATAAAGTAGAAAAAATATATTTTTTAACATAATTATATATTTATTATATAATTATATGTCAATGCAAATGATTTTAATATTGTTTTTTTTATAAGTGTATTGAAATTTTGAAATGAAAGTGAGGATATCTAGAAAATAGTATATATTTAATTTCTAAGTTGCTTTTTGTCTTCAATTACTATCATCACGTCACGTTCGCTTATCACAGCTCACACGTTTTTATGCATTCGAATTTCGAAAAAAAAATTAACTTAAGTTTCCATACAAAAGCCATCTATAAAATCGAAACAATTTTAGTTTTATTTTTTATTTTTGGCAGCAACAAAATTTGTAATTTTATTATTCCTACAGCTTATTCAAAAAACCCAAAGAAACATGTTGCTCTTCGGCCGCTGACCCGCTCACTCACTTTCATTTATATTACAACGAAATGCGACACTAAATATTGCCCTCAATGTTAATATTGTTGTTATTGTTGCTGCTGTTGCTTGCCCGCTTGCCTGCCTGTTATTCTCTTATTGTTGTCTGATTATTGCTGTGCAAGCCGTGGGCGTCGGCTTGTCACACGCTGCGTATGAGTGACGCGCCTTTATTTTCGGTTATTGTTTCACCATCCCAACATGGGTTTGTGAAACGTAGATCTACAACCACTAACCTTTTAGAATTTACATCTATAATTATCATGAAGTTCAAAAATGCTAAACAAACTGATGTCATATACACTGACTTCAGCAAATCCTTTGATTCTCTATTTTATAATTTTGTTAATTCTAAACGTAAGACCTCTGTGCACCAATCTTTTTGTCTTTTTAATTTAAAAAAGCGAGCACTGATCAGGCAATTGCCGATATGTTTGCGAGTTTTTCAAAACAACTTATTCCTCAACTGAATATCGACCAAGTCCGTATCCCTTTCATTTAAAAAAGCCTAATTGCATTTTCAATCCAGTGATTGGTGAAAGTTCTCTTCTTAACGAACTTAAACTAGTTAAACCTGTTTATTCTCCGGGGCCAGATTGTCTTAATGGATATGTACTCAGTTTCTGTGCAAACACATTATGTAAAACCGTTTTAAAATTGTTTCTATTGTCTGTCGAATCTTCCTCTTTTCCATTTATTTGGAAGGAGTCGTATATTTTTTCTCTGCCTAAAAATGGCGAAAATTCCGAAACCTTTTAACTATAGGGGTATCTCAAAATTTCCCGCTCTTCTGAAAGCTTTTGAGAAAATTATAACTTCTAAATTGCAACATTTTTGCAGCTCTATTATTTCGCCATCCCAACATGGGTTTGTGAAACGTAGATCTACAACCACTAACCTTTTAGAATTTACATCTATAATTATCATGAAGTTCAAAAATGCTAAACAAACTGATGTCATATACACTGACTTCAGCAAATCCTTTGATTCTCTATTTTATAATTTTGTTAATTCTAAACGTAAGACCTCTGTACATCAATCTTTTTTGTCTTTTCAATATAAAATAGCGAGCACTGATCAGTTAAACCTGTTTATTCTCCGGGGCCAGATTGTCTTCCTGTATATGTACTCAGGTTCTGTGCAAACACATTATGTAAACCCATTTAAAAATTGTTTCTATTGTCTGTCGATTCTTCCTCTTTTCCATCTATTTGGAAAGAGTCGTATATTATTCCTCTGCATAAAAATGGCGAAAAGTCCGAAACCTTTTAACTATAGGGGTATCTCAAAATTTTCCGCTATTCCGAAAGCTTTTGACAAAATTAAATCAAATCATACTTTATTACTTTCTAAACTGAAAGACATTGGGTTTCCACCTCTTTTCCTTTCTTAGGTTCGAGAATATTTAACAAATAGAAACAGAAGGTACTTTTTAAACCTTCTTTTTCCAATTCCATTCCTGTGGCATCTGGAGTACCTCAAGAGAGTCATCTTTTTTCACATTATTCATTAACGATCTTCCATTAGTAATTATTGACGTTGTCAAGCTTTGTCTTACCTATAAAGAAACAGATTCATTTAGTCGGCTACAAACTGACCTTAAAAACTTTCAATCCTGGTGCCAGTTTAATTTACTAAATCTTAACACTACCAAATGTAAGGTAATGACTTTTTTTCGTAACTCTCCTCAACTGGTCACTTATTTTCTAAACAATAGTCCTTTAGAACGTGTAAATAATGAGAATGATTTGGGCGTATTTATGGACCATAAGTTAAATTTTAACACCCATATTTCCACCACGGTCGCAAAGGCCATGAGTGTTGTGGGTTTCATTAAAAGATGGTCAAAAGAATTTGACGACCCCTATACAACTAAAGTTCTTTTTACTTCGCTTGTCCGTCCTATTTTAGAGTATGGATCTTGCATTTGGTCACCTCAATATGAGTCGCACCAGATTAGACTTGAATCCGTTCAAAAGCAGTTCTTTCTATTTGGTCTTCGTGGCTTAAGCTGGGATCGCAATGTCAATTTGCCTTCGTATTCTAGTAGACTTCTTTTGATTAACCTTCCTTCCCCAACTAACCGTAGAATTATGCTTGGTGTTATTTTTATGCACAAGCTCCTAATTGGTTATATCGACTCGCCTGAGTTATTAGCTCAGGTAAATCTGTCGGTACCATGTAGACGGAATGGACATCCTTTGATACCTTTATCCCTTAGTCGTTGTGCTTCTAACTATGCCATGCATGAACCTTTTAGAGTCCTCTGCTCTGATTACAACCTTCTATTCCCTGTAATCAGCTCACAGTTTTCTATTAAAATACTTAACACATCTATCCTATCCCATTTAGTTAATAGTATTGTTCTATTGTATTATTTGTTTGTTTTTTCTATTGTGTATTTCTTCACGCAATTCGTGCCGTGCGTTATACGGCTGCACACCTCGGTTGGTCGGGTGGGAGGTGGGCAAGTATTTGCTTGCGCTCATAACAGGCTTGTCCTGGTGTCG
>NW_025814211.1:0-70328 GCF_018902025.1 Drosophila willistoni
GCAAAGTTTGTGCACAAGAGTTGCACGTTGGGTCTTATTTCTACAAGAGTATAATTTCAAAGTTGAACATCGTCCTGGAACACGTATGAAGCATGTAGACGCCCTGAGTAGATATCCAATATTAACAATAACTGAAGATAGTATGAGTATCGGACTGAAGCAAGCTCAAATGCAAGACGAACAACTTAAAGCTATTAGACAAGTACTTACCGATAAAAAGCAGTCCTATGACAACTATTTTTTAAAGTCAGATATTTTGTACAAGCTTGTAAATGACGTCGAATTAATTGTAGTACCAAACAGTATGCAGAAACAAATAATTAGCCGAGCACATGACAGAGGTCACTTCGCAATCAAAAAACTAAGGAGTTGATTTGCAAGGATTATCATATACCAAACATCGAGGATAAAATCGAAAAATACATAAGCTGCTGTATACCGTGTATCATGAGTAATCGCAAAAGAGGTAAGCAGGAGGGTCTGCTACATCCAGTGCAAAAAGAAGACGTCCCGTTGCACACATATCATGTAGATTTTTTGGGTCCCCTTGACTCGACGCATAAGAATTATAAGCATATCCTAGCCGTAATTGACTCATTCACTAAATTCTGTTGGCTTTATCCGACGAAGTCAACAACTGCGAACAAAGTTATAGCAAAGCTGTCTGCACAGAGTTCAATTTTCGGTAATCCTTCAACAATTATTTCGGATAGAGGTGCTGCTTTCACCGCAGATATCTTTATTCAGTATGGCCGAGATGAAAACATTAAATTGGTGAAGACGACAACTGGTCTACCCCGAGTAAACGGTCAAGTTGAGAGGTTGAATGCAACTATAATATCAGTACTATCTAAGCTCAGCATCGACGATCCAACTAAATGGTACAAACACGTATCCAGAGTCCAACAAGCAATTAATTCCACATATGCTAGAAGTATTAATTACACACCTTTCGAGCTGCTAATAGGAGTAAAGATGCGAACCAAAGACGACGATCAGCTAATAAAACTAATCAATGATGAAACCATAGCTACATTTAACAACGACCGCAACGAACTACGATGTAAAGCCAAGACGCAGATCCTGAAGATGCAAAACGAGAATAAGAAGTCATACAATTTGAGACGTAAACCAGCCAAACATTACGACGTTGGTGATCTAGTCGCCATAAACCGAACACAATTTGGCGCCGGCCTAAAATTGAAGCCAAAGTTTTTGGGCCCATACCAAGTTGTTAAAGTAAAGCAAAACAATTCATATGATGTACTAAAGATGGGAAGTTCAGATGGTCCAAAGAATACGTCAACGTGTGCTGAATATATGAAGCCATGGTCAACAGACTATGATGATGATGACGACGGCGCATTCTGGCCGAATGCTTAGTCAGGATGGCCGGATGTGGGGTTGGGCTGGTAACGCCGAATGGCCAGACCACCTCAAATCAGCTGTTTAACGACGGTGTGGCAAGCAATTTATATGAGACGAGGTCGAAAGCGACCCACGAAAACGACGATGTGGCAATGCTGCTACGAGAAGACGAAGAAGAACTTTTTAAGACGAGCCAACGACGAGAAGACGTTTTTTTGGAAAAGATGTATAAAAGACGAAAGACGGGTATTAAAAGAAGTGTTAAAGACGAAGACGTGTAAAAACCTAAAGACGAAACAATTACCATTCAATTCAAACATTTATATAATTACTAAAACCTAATTATAATTTAAAATAAAACCTATTACCATATAACAAAATATAAATCTAACG
Organism: Drosophila willistoni; assembly: GCF_018902025.1. NCBI lineage: Eukaryota > Metazoa > Arthropoda > Insecta > Diptera > Drosophilidae > Drosophila > Drosophila willistoni. The sequence goes on from NW_025814211.1 coordinate 1,762, forward strand.
GGACTACTTATTTCAACGGAATCGGAACCTAGTTCCACATATCCCACAGGCATGCACATATGTGAGTACACTCGCACCGACAGCGCTACATAGAGATCCTGCAATAAATAAATAACGAGCTTCGCCAAGGTGCGAAACAACGGCAAACGGGCTGCATAATTGCAGTAGCCCCAATTTGCCCTTAATTTTAATTATTTATAACAAATCTATGCGGGAAACCGCTGTTTACAAATTACTAAAAAAAAAAAAAATAGGCTTGTACTAACACATGTGGTAGACATAGATTTAATCAAAATTGTAAAACTTATGTAAGTCTACCACATGCCCTTAACTCTTTTCCTTTTCTCTGGCTCACTGCATTACACAGTTGATGCACTAAAAAAAAAATCATCTCTGGCTCACTGTTTAAACAGTTGAGATTTCCAAAATTAAAAAAAAACGAGAGGGCCGGGGCTAACTTCGACCGCGTCAAAGTTTGTATACCCTTGCAACTTTTATGGTAACTCTTTCCTTACCTATAGCCATCAAAATGGAAAAACGCTCAAGCTAAAAAGGTTAATGTTTGCGAAAGAACGGCCTACAATCTTAGCATAGGAAAAAACTAAGATATTGATCAAAGTCACTGTTTTCCACCGATCGTTCCTATGGGAGCTATATGATATAGTAACCCGATCTTTATCAAATTCAGCACAGTCATTAACAGATATATTAAACTAACAAATGTTTAATTTGAAAACAATCGCGTCAAAAGTAACGAAGTTATTGACAAAAGTCACTGTTTTCGAAAGATCGTTCCTATGGGAGCTATATGATATAGTCACCCGATCTTGATCAAATTTGACTTAGTCGTTTATATGTGTAATTAACTCACCAATATTAAATTTTATGACAATAGCTCAGAAAATAACGAAGTTATTAAGAAAAGTCACTGTTCGTGACTTTGTCATTTGTATGGGAGCTATATGATATAGTGATCCGATCCGGCTGAATCCGAGATATACAACGCCTGCAGTGTATACAAGCCTACATGCAAAATTTCAGCTCTGTAGCTCTTACGGTCTAGGAGGAGTTTGCGTTGATCCAGACGGACGGACAGACGGACAGACGGACGGACGGACGGACGGACGGACGGACGGACATTTCTATTTGAACTCGTCTCGTCGTGCTGATCAAGAATATATATACTTTATATGGTCAGAAATGCTTCCTTCTATGCGTTGCACACTTCTGACCAAAATTAATATACCCTTTTTGCAAGGGTATAAAAATATTAATAAAAAAAAAAAAATTACTAAATATCAATACTTATATTTGCATAAAATTGAAAAAGAAATACAAAAAGAGAGCTTACAATTTTTTTTTTTTCTTCTCAAAGTTCAAATTCAAATTTTCAAATTTTCCCATGAAACTCTCATTAAATGTATGGAGTCGAACTCCATATCAAAGCTAGATAGTACAGAAGAAAGTATTAGAAAATAATGAAGTAAGTAAGTCGTCTCGCCGACTTAGGTATACCATACACCAGTAAAGCAAATATTTCAACTTTATTAAACAAATGCAATTTCACATGCTTTTTACAAGCATATCTTAGCATCTCGCTTACTCAATCATACGAGCACCCTAGCGCCCCCACCAGCCAACGTCCAACTCTGGCCTTATGGAAAAACGTTCATATGCATAGCTCGACTGTTTTTTGTCCGATTTTGATCAAATTTGGTATTTTGCTAGATATTAGTATTAAATTTAAGTGTGCCAAATTTGATTGCATAAGGTAAAAAAAACGGGAGATAATCAAGATTTTCAAATTACAGGGGCGGAAAAGGGCGTGGCAAAATTTTTATACATACAAAATGTGTGCATTTACTAAGCGAATATACATACCAAATATGGTGTCTCTAGCTGGAATAGTTTTTGAGATAAACGCTTTTTTTAAATTGCGGGGGCGGAAAGGTGCGTGGCAAAAGTTTGAAATAAACTTGATCACTCTACATACTACACGAGTCTACATACCAAATTTGGTGGCTCTAGCTCTTACAGTCTCCGAGATCTAGGTGTTCATACGGACAGACGGACGGACGGACGGACGGACGGACGGACGGACGGACGGACAAACGGACGGACGGACAGACGGACATGGCTAGATCGACTCGGTTGTTGATCCTGATCAAGAATATATATACTTTGTGGGGTCGGAGATGCTTCCTTCTACCTGTTACATACATTTTGGCGACTTTAATATACCATTTCACCCTATGGGTGTATGGTATAATTAGTTAGCATGTTGGACCATGAGTCCAAGGTAGCGGATTCAACCGCTAATGTTATAAATACTGTCGAAACTTCTTCAATCGACTTAAAATTTATAACAATTTTATTAGTAATAATCGTCGTTTTGCTATTAGCAAACTCCCTGACGAAACTTTATAAATTGCACAATAGATGCATCAAAAAGAAATACCAAAGTAGGGCCATAGACTTAGACAAGATCTAAAAAATATGGAATGGAATAATTTAGTAAAAAATCTAAATAATTCCAGAGACAAATTTAACAGATCATATAATTGTATCAATAAAGATACAGTTATTAGAATAGAAACTCTAAAATTACACATAAATAACCTTATTCAACAATATAATAATATTGTTTTAAAATTCAATTGGTCGACGACCAGCTTACTCCTGCTCATAAAACACAGTGCTACAATTTAATACAATCTTTAAATGAAAGGTTGACAAAAATAAGCGCGAGAAGAAGTCTGGAAATACAAATACCAGAAGAACCATTAGCTTTAGCCTAATTTCGATGCAAATCAACTAAGCGAGCTAAATGAGTCAAAGCCAACAGTCGACATCGAACAAGATAGTGACATTAAATCATTGTTCGAAGAAATAATCCCTACTAAAATGGCACTAACAGTTGTAGATTTTTTGAAGCTGGCCTCAAGTCTAATATCAGACTATGACGGTAAGCCAGAAAATTTGCAAAGTTTCCTAGATTCTTTGAATCTAGTAAACACACTAAAAGGCGACCATGAGCAAACAGCCATAAGCCTGATCAAAACAAAATTAAAAGGCCACGCCAGAAATTTGATAACCACTGAACAGACAATAGGTGAGATCATTACTCACTTGTCTACAACAGTGAAGGGAGAGTCTGTAGAAGTGGTATCAGCTAAGCTTCTCAATCTCCAGCAAAGAAACAAAACTGCTACTCAATACACCCAAGAGGTGGAAAAGTTAGCAAAGGACCTTGAAGGTGCCTACATCAGCGATGGTGTGACCCCAACTCTTGCTACCAAGTATAGCACAGTAACAGCAGTAAAGGCAATGACGAAAAATTGCACAATAGAAAGGGTTAAGAACATCATGATGGGAGGTATTTTCACAAATATGGATGATGCTGTATCCAAATTTGTAAACACTTGTACTGAGATAACAGGACAAAGCAATTCAGTCCTATATTATCGACGAGGTACAAGTTACAACAATAGAGGAGGCCGAGGTTATAATCGCAGAAGAAATTATAACTATAATAACAACAGCAACAACAATAACAACTTCAATAATAATAATAACCGTGGTGGAAGACGAGGCCAGAATAGAGGAAGAGGCCGAGGAAACTTCAACCGAGGTTATAATACCGGTAATGTCAGATTATTACAGAATACATCGGAAAACCAACAGAACCCTTTAGGCAACACACAATAAATCCAAAAATTTACACTATCAACCTTAGTCTTAACATATTTGTTTGCTTCACAAATCACGAAACAAACACAAATTTAACATTTTTAGTAGATACAGGAGCAGATATATCACTCCTAAAAATAAATTCAGATAATTACAATATCAAAGACAATAAAATTATAGACATTGAAGGCATAGGCCAAGGAATAATTCAATCCAAAGGAATCACAGCAATAGAAATTCAAACAGCCAAATACATAATTCCACATGAATTCCATTTAGTAGATCCCGATTTCGCAATACCATGCGATGGAATAATCGGCATTGACTTCATAAAAAAATTCAATTGCCAGTTAGACTTCAACCCAACCGAAGATTGGTTAATAATTAGACCAAACAACCTAAATTATCCGATTTATGTTCCGATTACATATAGTTCAGGCAATAATGCACTACTTTTACCAGCTAGATCCCAAGTGGTCCGAAAAATAGAAATTAACACAGAAGAAGAGTGCATATTGATACCAAATCAAGAAATTCACAATGGAATTTATGTCGCTAATACAATAGCAACGTCCAAACATGTTTACGTCCGTCTGTTGAATACAACTAATTCTGACCAATTGGTCAATGTAGGAAAACTAAAATATGAAACACTTTCAAATTACGAAATTGTCCGAACAAACCCAGACATCAGATGTGAAACAGTTTTGAATAGCTTAAAGAAAAATTTCCCCCCTCAATTTAAAGAACAGTTAACAAAATTATGTACCAAATATAGCGATGTATTCGGACTAGAAACCGAATCGATATCAACAAACAATTTCTATACGCAAACATTAAGACTAAGGGATGATGAACCTATTTATATTAAGAACTATAGAAGTCCGCATAGCCAAATAGAAGAAATCCAAAAACAAGTAGGAAAATTAATAAATGATAAAATCGTAGAACCATCTGTATCCGAATACAATAGCCCACTCTTATTAGTCCCAAAGAAATCTAACTCGGAAGAAAAAAAATGGCGATTAGTAATTGACTATCGTCAAATAAACAAAAAATTATTGTCCGATAAATTTCCGCTTCCCAGAATTGATGACATTCTAGACCAATTGGGTCGAGCTAAATACTTCTCCTGCCTCGACCTAATGTCCGGTTTTCACCAAATTGAACTAGAAGAAAGTTCAAGAAACGTAACATCTTTTTCAACAAGCAATGGCTCATATCGCTTCACGCGATTGCCATTTGGACTTAAAATAGCACCGAACTCTTTCCAGAGAATGATGACAATAGCATTTTCAGGATTGGAACCTTCGCAGGCATTCCTTTATATGGATGACTTAATGGTGATAGGATGTTCCGAAAAACACATGATTAAAAACTTAACTGATGTTTTTAACGTATGTAGGAGATACAACCTAAAGTTGCATCCAGAAAAATGCTCATTTTTATGCATGAAGTGACATTCCTAGGTCACAAATGCACTGATAAAGGAGTCCTGCCCGATGACAAAAAATACGATGTCATAAAAAACTATCCGGTTCCGCATGATGCAGATAGCGCGAGGCGATTCGTAGCATTTTGTAATTACTACCGTCGTTTCATAGAAAACTTCGCCGACCATTCGCGACACATAACTAGATTATGCAAAAAGAATGTCCCTTTTGAATGGACGAGCGAATGCCAAAACGCATTTATGCATCTTAAAGAAAAGCTTATGCATCCAACACTACTTCAATATCCCGATTTTAGCAAAGAATTTTGTATAATAACTGATGCTAGTAAACAAGCTTGTGGAGCGGTTCTAACTCAGAACCATAGTGGACTTCAACTCCCAATAGCTTATGCATCACGTTCATTTACAAAAGGCGAAAGCAATAAAAGTACAACAGAACAAGAGTTAGCAGCAATTCATTGGGCAATAACACATTTTAGACCATATATTTATGGAAAACATTTTACAGTAAAAACAGATCACAGACCACTAACATATTTATTTTCAATGACAAATCCAAGTTCCAAATTAACACGCATGCGGCTGGAACTTGAAGAATATGATTTCACAGTAGAATACCTAAAGGGAAAAGATAATTTTGTTGCGGATGCACTTTCCCGCATAACAATAACCGATTTAAAAGACATTCAACATAAAGTCCTGAAAGTCACTACCAGGCGACAAAGTAGACAAGAGAAGAACTGTACAGTTAAAAACAATGAACTTTTGCCAAGGCAAAATCATTTAAATGTATCCAAGCCCAACGTGTACGAAGTCATTGCAAATGATGAAGTACGAAAAGTAGTGACCTTGCGCATCACAGAATCTAAATGTTTCTTTAAGCATGGAAATAAAGTGATCGCAAGAATTGAAGTTAGCGACATATATACTAATGGAATTCTCGACTTAGGTCAGCTCTTCCAAAGGCTTGAAAAAGAGGCCGGTGTATTAAACATCCGCCAACTCAAAGTGGCACCGAGTGAAAAGGTCTTTGAATCAATTTCAATAGATACTTTCAAACAAATGGGCAATAAAATATTAAGATCATTACGAGTAGCGCTACTCCAGCCGGTGACCCATTTAAGAAATGAGAAAGAGATACAACAAGTACTGTCTACATACCATGATGATCCAATTCAAGGAGGTCATAGTGGCATTACAAGAACATATCGAAAATCAAAAGACATTACTATTGGAAAAATATGACACGTCATATAAAAGAGTACGTACGTAAATGTCAAAAATGCCAGGTGTCTAAAACAACGACACATACAAAAACTCCTATGACTTTCACTGAAACACCAGCAAACGCTTTCGACATAGTGATAGTTGATACAATTGGTCCACTACCAAAATCGGAGCATGGTAACGAATATATAGTCACATTAATATGTGACCTAACAAAATATTTAGTAACCATACCGATCAAAAACAAAAGTGCAAACAATGTCGCAAAAGCAATTTTTGAAAACTTTATACTCAAGTACGGTCCAATGAAGACGTTCATTTCGGACATGGGAACAGAGTATAAAAACCAAGTAATAACTGATATATGCAAGTATATGAAGATCAAAAATCTCACCTCTACTGCATATCACCACCAGACTTTAGGGACAATTGAACGAAGTCATCGAACATTCAATGAATACATTCGTTCATATATCTCTGCAGATAAGTCTGATTGGGATGATTGGATTCAATATTTCACTTATTGTTTCAACACAACACTATCAGCAACACACGAGTATTGTCCATATGAACTCGTATTTGGTAGATTGCCAAAACAGTTCATAGATTTTAATAAAATTGATAGAATAGACCCTTAAGTAAAATATAGATTAGAAATAGCATATAAAAGAGCTAGAATTATGTTAGAAAAAGCCAAGGCTTATAGGAAAGATTTATATGATAAAACCAGTAAAAATTTTGAATTAAGTGTAGGAGATAAAGTATTAATAAGAAATGAAGCAGGGCATAAATTAGACCCAGTATATTTAGGACCATATATAGTATAAAAAATAGGAGATAATCAAAACATTTTTATAAAAGATAGCAAGAATAAGAGACAAAAAGTACATAAGGATAGATTAAAAATTTACATTAAATGAAACGTTTCATGAGAAAATAATAAAAAAAAAAATAATTAGGTCTGATCAACCTTTTCAAAAAAAAAAAGGAAGATTTTTTTAATTTTATATAAATTTTTTTTTAAATTTTATGCAAACAAAAAAAAAAAAAAAAAAAAAAAAAAAAAAAAAACAAAAAAAAAAAAAAAGAAAAAAAAAAAAAACACTTTTTATCCAAAAATTAATTCTCAAAAGAAAAATTTTTTTTCTCTAAATGACTACATATGTATATTACGTCATTTCTTAAAAAAGGGAGGTGTAGTGTATTCACATAGTCGCCTATCATTCATACTTAAAGTATAGCTCAACTTGTAACACTTGGTTGCAAGCATAAACAATCTTCAATTGTTTGTATATATGTATGTGCAGGCATGCACATGCATACATACTGATTATGCATATGCGTAATATGAGCTAGGGCTAAGAGAGCGTGTGACCGCTGAGTCAGCACTATGGCCGCCCAGACTGTGAGCGTCCAACTATGTGAGTACACTCGCTCCGCACACACCCCACGCCCCTTCCGCCCCCGGAATTTACATAAAACTGTTTTTCTTAAAAAAGTATAACAGATAGAGACATCAAATTTGGGTTATATACTTGTTTAGTTAGCGCGCAAAAAAAACTTGTTCCAACTTTTTGCCACGCCCCCTTCCGCCCCCGGAATTTACATAAATCTGATTTTCTTAAAAACTATGAAAGCTACCGACATTAAATTTGGTATGTAAGCTAGCTTAATAAACGCGCAGATATTGACTATTTAAAAATTTTGCCACGCCCATTTCCACTGATTTTCTCGAAAACTAACAAAGCTAAAGTCACCAAATTTAGTATGTATTTTGGCTTAGTATGCGCGCAGAATACATATATTTTAATATGTTGCCACGCCCACTTCCGCCTCCATAATTTAGAAAAAACCGATTGGCTCTTGCAATTTTTTGACCATCGCGATCAACTTTGGCAGACTAATAAATCTTATCTATTTCTATCAAACTACCAAATTTGATTGAAATCGGACTAGAAACATACAAAATATACGTATGAACGTATTTTGCTACGCGATCCCTAAGGGCAGAATTGGCCGTTGGCTAGTGGCGGCGCTAGAGTGCTCGTGTGTTTGTAGAGGGAGCGAGATAGCAAATGGTACGAGGCATGTTAAAACAATTTAGTAGACATACATTTGGTTTTCGAAATTTCAAATATTTGTTTCACCTGGTGTATGGTATACCCAAGTCGGCGAGACGACTTACTTACTTCATTTTGTTTGAAGACGTTTTGTATGCGAATAGAAAATGAAGTAATAGAAAAGAATTGAACACTTGATTTTATACGCTGCATATGTAACGACGAATATGGCGTGACGTTTTGCTTTTGCACAGTGGGTCGAAGTTTGAAAGAAATGTTCATAAAATTATGCCGAGTGTTTAGAGTATTTTTTTTGAATTTGGATTTATTAATCTTTGAATATGAATCGTTATGCGGTAAAGTTTCGAGCTATATATTTTTTTAGAAATTACAAATTAATATGTTGATCATTTATGAAATTGTAAATTTTCTTAACGTTAACTTTGTTCTCAGAGATACTACTGAATGAAATATTAGTTTTTAAGAAATGAATGATTGTGGAAAATTTAATTTAAGTGAATAATAATGATATTTATAATGAGGTATTTTCTGAATTTTCTTTTTGGGCAATCTAATGTGAATAAGGACGTTTGTTTTGGGATTTTCCACTAGCGCTGAAAGGAAAATCATGGTAGGGTGGGTAGAGAGCGCGGCTGTAAATACACCTATGCAGCCAACACTAGGACTATTTTCTTCTATTCTTTTCTCTCTATTCTATTTCGATCTTCAGCACAGGGACTTTATTTAAAGTGTCTGACGTGTGAGTGGGTGAATAAGATATAAGATTCGCACTGTGTGTGTGAGGGTGTATATAAGTACACACATACATACATATGTATATGTATGTTTGTGTGTTTAATCTTATTTTTCACAATTTGCTTTAAATTTATAAAAGCTTCCTAGATGATTTTGTCAAGATACAAATTTAAACTACTGTAATTAAAATAAAGTTGCAGCTTGTTGAAAGGTTCGCCTATATGACATGATATTGAGATGAAACTGACTGAGAGAGAGAGAGAGAGAAAGAGAGAGAGATAGAGAGAGAGAGATAGAGTGAGAGGGGGAGAAAAAGAGATTGTTAAATGTTTGCTTAAACAAGTGCGTAAATTTCAATTTCAAATTTCAAATTAAAAATGGCCACTAAATAATATTGAGGCAGATCCAAAGATTACTCACACACACACAGACACTCAGATAAATTTATTATAATTATTAGTGTGGGATTGGGTCTGGCGACTCTGCTGAGCGGTGCGAATTGAGCTAAAGACGAGTCAAAGACGAGGCAGTTGAACCGAAGAGACGAGCGAAAGCGGTTGCAAAAAAGACGAAAGACGAAACGACGCGAAGCTGTTAAGACGACTAAAACGAATAAGAATTAGCATCAAACGACGAAAAATTGGCGGCTAACGACGAAAAAGCGGCAAAGAAATGGTGAAAAAGTTTTCAACGAACGACGAAAAAGTGTTTGAATACCACAGTTATCGGGTGACGTGGCAAACGACGTATATATACATATACATTTATGTATGTACAATATTAGTGTGTGTGTGCGTAAGAGAAAGAACTATGAGCAAACTTGAAGACTTTGTGAATGTGCAAGAGGCACTGAAAACTGAAAAGAAATCTAATATTACATTGTTTTACACGTTTATATACGAAGGAGAAGGCGATCGTGCAAATCGCCAAAGACTAAGAAAGTTTGAAGGGTTTGATTTTTATTGCAACAGCGATTTATATAAAAGTAAAGTGTCTTATGTGGAAAAGAATTAAAAAAATAACGATTTAGTGATTATTTGTAAAGTTTTGGGTTTATCGCATGATAAATCGAATCTAACTTCCCATTTTTTTCGCAATTTGCAAGCTGTAAATTTGCTAGCTGACCTTGACACAGAGAATGATCAAAACGAAGATGACGACGATGAGTGCGAAAGAGATGGAGATGTAGGCAATATGCAAGACGAAGACGAAATGTTGTCAGTAGTGAGCGACGAAACGAATTTTAGAACAGCTGCAACAAACGAAAATATACGAAACAAAACGAATAGGGCAAACTCTACAGTCGTGGCCAACAATATTGATACGCAAAGTGCAGTAAATGTCAATATGCCACCACCGAGTTTCGCTTTGAGTTTTCGAGACGTTGAGGACTCTTTACGACCTTTCCATGGCGATGAAACTTTATCAGTTGAAGTATGGATTGAGGATTTCGACGACATGGCTGACTTGATGCAATGGGATAGTTTACAAAAATTTGTTTTTGCTAAAAGAGCTATTAAAGGATTTGCTAAGATGTTTATTCTGAGTGAACGCGGAATTAAAAATTGGTCGACATTGAAAGAATCACTTTTAAATGAATTTAAAACAGTAATAAATAGCGCGGAGTTACATAAACAATTGTCAGAACGGAAAATAAAGAAAGGTGAAAGTGTTCAAAAATATTTGTTGAAAATGAAAGAGATGGCATCACGGGGTAATATAGAGAACAGTGCTCTTATGCAGTATGTAATTGACGGAATTAATGACTTGAGTATGAACAAAGCAATATTGTACAATGCTAATAACCTAAAAGAGTTTAAAGAAAAAATAAAATGTTATGAAAAAATGCGGGAAAAGTCGAGTAATCCAAAAAGTGAGTTTAAGAACGTTCAAATCAAAAAAGAAAGTGTAATGAAACACGAAAATAAAGAAAGTGATATAAAATGCTATAACTGTGGGCAAAAAGGACATATATCTGAGAATTGTGACCATAAGAGGAAGAAAGGAAGAAAGTGTTTTGGTTGCAATAATTTTGGTCACATAGCAAAAGACTGTCCAAATAAAAAGCCTGAAAAGACAGATGTTCGTAATACTAATAAAATATCAGCTAATCATATGTTTATGTGTAAAGAAGTATCAATCAACAATGAAAAGTGTATAGCCTTGCTTGATACTGGTAGCAAATATAATATCGTAACGGAAACATTTTATAATCGTTTGAAAAATCCTAAGCTCGCTAAAGTTGATAAAGTTCTATACGGTTTCGGAGATAAAAAGAGAGTGGTACCTATCGGTTCGTTTACGGGAAGGCTTTGCGTAAGCCAAGAACAGTTTGATGGTATCATCTTTTTTTAGTGGTATCATCTGAATTCCTAGATGATTAAATGATTTTGGGAGAAGACTTTTGTAAGCAAGCCGAAATAAAAATCAATCGCGATGGTGTACAAATCGGGAAATATAATGATGAAACGACGAAATTGACATTGACTCAAATGCATCGAAAAGTACAAAGTGCGAAGTGAACGAACTTATCAAAAACTATAAGCCGGAAAAGTTAAAATCGACAAATGTTGAAATGCGTATTGTTTTAAAAGACGATAGTCCAATTTATTCGAGACCACGCAGATTCGCTTTTGCTGAACGGTGCATAATCGATGACCAAGTCGATCAGTGGCTGAAAGACTTCAGCAGTCCGGTCGTATTAGTAAAAAACGCGATGGCACTCCACGTCTGTGCATTGACTACAGAAGAATAAACAAGGTAATAGTAAAAGACCATTTTCCATTACCTCTGATTGAAGAGCAATTGGATAGGCTACAAGGGGCAACGGTTTTCAGCACAATCGATTTAAAGAATGGATTTTTCCATGTAGATGTTGAAAAAGAGAGTCGAAGATTCACCTCGTTCGTTACACACAACGGACAGTACCAGTTTTTAAAAGTTCCTTTTGGATTGACGAACTCCCCTGGGGTATTTCAGAGACACGTTAATGCCATTTTTCGTGATTTAACCCGTGCTGGTCCCATACGTCGACGACATTATAATCCCTGGTAAAACTGAAGAGGAAGCCGTCTCCAATCTGAGAAATGTTTTGAAGCGATGTGAAGAATATGGTATAGTCATTAACTTAAAGAAATGTTGCTTTTTGAAGAGAGAAATAGAATTTTTGGGGCATACTATAAAGAATCAGAAGATATGTATCTCAGACGCAAAGACCAAAGCTGTAAACAAATTTCCTATGCCGATGAATCAAAAGCAGCTCCAAAGTTTTCTTGGCCTGGTTGGTTATTTTCGCAAGTTCATTGCAGATTTTTAGATTATAGCCAAGCCTCTTACTGATTTATTAAAAAACGATGCAATTTTTAGATTCATCGAGAGTCAGATAAAATCTTTTAATTTGCTAAAAGAATTGATAACACAGAAACCTGTTTTGCAAATATTTAACCCCAAGTTTGAAACAGAAGTACATACAGACGCATCGATTGAGGGCTTCGGAGCAATTTTATTACAAAAGTTACCCGATGATAAAGAATTGCTCCCTGTATACTACATGAGCAAAAAGACGACTGAAGCGGAAAGAAAATTCACTAGCTACGAATTAGAGATTTTGGCGGTAGTTGAAGCATTTCGTAAGTTCCGAGTTTACCTTCTAGGTATGCATTTTAAAGTTATAAGCGATTGTAATGCGTTTGCAAAGATGATGGATAAAAAAGATGTGTGCACTAGAGTCGCACGATGGATTCTTGAGATCCAAGAATTTGATTTTGATGTTGAGCACCGTGCAGGAAATCGTATACGTCATGCGGATGCGCTTAGTCGCTACCCCGTTATGATTATAACAGAAGATTACATACACAATAAATTAAAGAATGCTCAAGCACAAGACGACCAATTGAAGGCCATAATCGATATCCTTGCTCAGAAAACTTCTCATAACAACTATTTTATGAAAGCTGGCATACTTTATAAGTTGGTTGATGATGAAGAACTAATTGTAGTTCCCTCTACTCTGCAACGGGAAATTATTAAGCATGCTCACGAAAGAGGTCACCTTTCTGTGAAAAAGACGAAGGAAATAATTGCAAAGGAGTACTATATCCCAAAATTAGATGAGAAAATACAACACCAAATAAGATGCTGTATTCCACGCCTAACACTTAATCGAAAGCTTGGTAAAAAAGAAGGAGAACTGCATCCACTGCCGAAAGAAGAAGTGCCTTTTCAGACGTTCCACATCGATTTTCTTGGACCCTTAGAGTCGACTCACAAGCAGTATAAGCACATTCTTGCAGTTATCGATGGCTTTACAAAATTTTGCTGGTTGTACCCGACGAAAACGACATCTACGAAGGAAGTAATCACAAGACTACAACAACAAAGTTTAATTTTTGGAAATCCAGTTCAAATTATTTCTGACAGACGTTCTGCGTTTACTTCTGACGAGTTTAAAGAGTATTGCAAGGCAGAAAATATCGAACTTCACGCAGTTACGACTGGTCTTCCACAAGCGAACGGACAAGTCGAACGCTGTTATTATATCCGTGTTGTCTAAGATTTCGATAGAAGACCCTAGCAAATGGTATAAGTTTGTCCACGTACAGCAGAAGCACATATTCAACGCCGTTCGAACTACTGATTGGTACAAAGATGCGCACAAAAGACGACCTTAAGCTGAAAGAAATAATTCACGATGAGATGATTCAGATTTTTAACGACAACATGGATGATCTAGCGAAGCAGCAGATCCTTCGTATGCAAGAAGAAAATAAGAACACCTACAACTTACGTCGCAGACCTGCTTCCATATACAAAGTCGGTGATCTGGTAGCTATTAAAAGAACCCAACTTGGAGGAGGTTTGAAGTTAAAGCCCAAATATTTAGGTCCGTACCGCATTACCATGGTAAAGGCCAGAGATACATACGACGTGGTAAAATGATGGCCAATATGAAGCCGTGGTTTCCCTGTGACATAGACGACCAGTATGCATTCGAGGCGAATGCATACTAGGATGGCCGAGTTGTGGGATTGGGTCTGGCAACTCTGCTGAGCGGGGCGAATTGAGATAAAGACGAGTCAAAGACGAGGCAGTCGAAGCGAAGAGACGAGCGAGAGCGGTTGCAAAAAAGACGAAAGACGAAACGACGCGAAGCTGTAAAGACGACTAATTTCCAACTAAATCTAATTAAAATAATCAAATAAATAGTTTTACATTAAAATAAACTAAAATACTACAAATAAATATATTAAATAGGACAAATTCCTACATTAGTTTTATTATTATCTCTCTCCCTCTCGGGTTTTTTTTGCACTCTTTGAATTCTGGTCTTGTGTATATTGTGTGCGTTTATTTTATTTAATTTTATTTTTTTTAACGTTCATAACGTTAGCTTGAGAAATTCTTATGGGGCGAGTCTGTCTAGATACAAAATTTTATTGTGCAGATTTTTTTTTTCTTCTCTCATTTCTTTTGCCGCGGCACGCACAGTGGTCATGATAGTTAATAAAAGAATCGAGCAGACAATACAATATACATAAATATATACATATATGAAGATTTTCTTATATATAAATACCTAAAGCATTCCGCAGCCTCTAAATTAAGCTATAAAATTATAAAATGTAAACATTAGGAATATTTTAAATAAGCCCTCTCTTCGTCTCAGTGAATTTCCCCGATAACCGAATTTGGTCACACTAAAAGGGTATAATACACTAAGGCGGGGTACGGGCACACTCTCCCAAAATAGTGAATAGGAATACATGTGCAATTAATAAACAATTAAATAACAGAAATAAAATCCGAAAATAAAAAGACAATCCCAAGGGATTAATTAATGAAAATAATAGAGAGTTTAGAAATCAGGTGTGGAGTTTGCCCTAAAGAAAGTATTTTCATGAAATACACAGAGATCATTAAATTAAACAAAACCGCATTGTTTGAGTTGCTAGCGGCCAAGGAAGTACCTTGCGATAGAGAAGCGTCAATTTACCAATTGCGAGCATTGGTAAAAGCAGTCATGGCACAGAATCAGTCTGGACAGAGTGATGTACCCTAAGAGCAGGCAGTCAGCCCAGCAGTGTCTTCACATTTGCTTGCCGGACAACTTGTGGATGTTGGTCCGGAGCCTCTTATTGAGCAGCGCGGCTTGGGAACCATTGAGCAGCCAAGTACACCGCATCAAGTGGCTAACCAGTAGCCGACGATGTCTCGTGAGACCTCTTTAGGGCCAGACGCGAACGTGCATGTTCGTGAAAGCGCACAAGCGAGCGAAACCGACGAATTGGCTACGATTCTTAGTAGCATCGAATTGTATCCAGCACGTAAAAACCTAATGGAGCTAAAAACACGTGTTATGGAGCTGGAGGAGAACTTAAGCAGACCGGAATATAATTGCCGCATGAACTTGAAGGATGTCGAAACTACCGTACCTAAATTCTCTGGTGATGGTGATCTGTCCATTCACGTATGGATTCGTGAGCTGGAGAAAGCGGCAAGAGTGTATGTACTGAGTGATGCCCAATGTTGGTCGTTGGGCAACCGACTACTGGAAGGATCTGCAAAAGCATACATGACATATGAAAAGACTACAACCTGGAACGAGCTGAAGAATGCCCTTGTGAAGGTATTTGCACTACAAATGACAAACTACGAGATTGCTAACCAGATGAGAAAGCGCCCGATTGGCAAAGGAGAGTCACTCTTGCAGTATTTCATCATTATGCGAAATATTGCTCAGCAGGGCAATTTTGAAGACACCGATGTGGTCAAATACATTGTTGACGGACTACAAGATCGAACCGGATTGTCAGCTGCT
The DNA here is from genome assembly GCF_018902025.1 of Drosophila willistoni. NCBI lineage: Eukaryota > Metazoa > Arthropoda > Insecta > Diptera > Drosophilidae > Drosophila > Drosophila willistoni. Next base: position 17,765 of record NW_025814211.1, read on the forward strand.
TTGTATTATTGTACTTCTCTGAACGAATTACGAGAGAAGATGCTGCGTTTTCAGACAGTTCAGCCACGAGCGTTCCTCAGGCTCGTCAGACCGTCCGCGGGCCATTACGCCTGCTACAAAGGAGAAGAGATGTTTCAATTGCCGCCAGATTGGTCACTTAATGTTTGACTGTCCACGCCCGGAGAGACCAAAAGAAAGTTGCTATCGGTGCTTCAAAGTGGGCCATCAATACCGGAATTGTCCAATGCGAACCCAGATTGCCGCCATGAGCGCTAGTGAAGACCCGGACATCATTGATGATAAGTCATTTATTCAATTAGTAAGTTTAAGAATATCTTGTAAAGGGGGATGCACTGATGTTAATAATATTTTTGCCCTATTAGATTCCGGAAGCCCAGAAAGTTTCGCCAGTAGAGCGTTGATGCCGCATTTAAATTGCGATAAATTAGTAAAAAGTTCTTTTCATGGACTGAGCGGCGGCTCTATTCTGACTTTTGGAACAGTCAAATGTTTAGTTCTGTTTTGCAAAATATATTATGAAATTCAATTTTTTAGTTATTCCCGATAATATTATGCCGACGCAAGTACTTCTTGGTAGAGACGCCTTGAATAAAATAGGTGTTAAGTTCTCATTGATTGAAAATGTAAGAAAGTATGAAAAGAATTCCGCATCATTAAAGAGTACCATTGCCTTTGTCTACAAATCCTTCTGTGCATCCCTGTTTACTAAATATCCTAAGCATAATACCATTTATAATAATACCACTGATCTAGATAATTATTGTAATAACCCTAATGTAAACACGAATGCATCCCCGTTTCGAGAATGGCTAACAGAGTTGCAAACCGTTTGTACAACGCTGTCAGATACCGGGAATACTACTGTTGGCAGTGAATTTGGATTAGGCGCGATGCGTGAGTGCCGAGACATCGTGCATGAGCATTACATTGACCGATTTTCAATTAATTACGGGTTGCCCAAATATATGATGAGAATATGTCTGACAGATACAACATCATTTCATAGTAGTCCCAGAAGGTTATCATATTATGAAAGAGGAATCGTTTCTAAAACAGTTAGTGAGTTGTTAGCCAATAATGTAATCCGACCAAGCAACTCCGCCATCGTCCTAGTGCGAAAAAAAGATGGCAATATACGAATGTGCGTTGATTATCGAGGTTTAAATAAGAAGAGTGTGAGGGATAATTTTCCGTTGCCTTTGATAGAAGATTGCCTAGAATACCAGGAGGGCAAGACCGTTTTCTCCGTCATAGATTTGAAAAGTGGTTTTTACCATGTAGGCATGGATGAGGATTGAATTAAATACACCGCATTCGTTACACCCGATGGGCAGTTCGAATATCTGAGAATGCCTTTTGGTCTAAAGAACGGACCAGCTGTATTTCAGAGATTTATATCGAATATACTTAGTGATCGAGAACTTGTAGTATATATGGACGACATTATTCTTGCCACCCGTACCGTAGATCAGCAGCTTAAGTTGTTAGAAAAACTGTTAGATCGTTTTATTCAGTACAATTTAGAGCTCAATTTGAAGAAAAGCATTTTCCTACAGAAGAGCATAGATTATTTAGGATATGAAGTCACTGATAAGGGAATTTTACCAAATTTAAAAGCTATTCAAGAATACCCAGAATTACACTCGTGCTTAGGCTTATTCTCTTATTTTCGCAAATTTGTTCCGAATTTCTTCCGCATAGCCAAACCGTTAACTGAGTTGCATAAACACGGTGGACCATTTCCGATGAACGAAACCGCTAAAAACGTATTTCTCACATTAAGATCCGCCTTATCCAGTCCGCCCGTATTAGCTATATTTAACCCTACTTACGAAACTGAGTTGCATACTGACGCCAGTTCAAATGTCTTTGGTGCCTCTTTGATGCAAAGACCGACTGATGGCAAAATTCTTCCAGTCTCTTATTATTCCCGAAAGGCGACAGTCGCCGAGTCCCGTTATCACAGTTTTGAACTTGAAACTTTGGCCATAATATATGCCGTGCGCCAATTTCGCGTTTATTTAGAACACAGACCATTTTTGCTCGTTACAGATTGTAATTCATTGGTTCAAACCTGGAGTAAAAAATCAATAAATCCCCGCATTGCGCGGTGGTCGTTGGAATTGGAAAACTTTGATTATACAATTGCTCACAGACCCGGTTCAAACATGGGCCATGTAGACGCATTAAGTCGGCAAACCGAGTTGTTAGAGAATATTGTAGAAGGTGATTTTGATCCTTGCGATGTATTAGTGAAGAGAGACCAAAATGCCCCAATTGAACCTTGTGAACCGTATATTACTTTTGAGGAAAGTTGCGTTAAACCGTGTGAGCCTGGTGGAGATTTGACCAAGCTGTGTGCCATTCAAGTTGAAAGTTGCGTTGAACCATGTGAGTTCGTTAAACTGAATGAGTTTGAAAGCGATTTGATAGAACCGTGTGTTCACTCAGAGAAAAATGCGTTTAGTAGAGATTCGAATGGACCGTATGCCGTTCTAGAACAGAGTTGTTCCGAACCGTGTGAAATAAAACCGTGTGCTTCTCTAGGGAAGCCTTATTTAAAACCGTTTGAGATAAAACCGTGTGTTTTTTTAAGGAAAATTTGTTAAAAACCGTTTGAGACAAAACCGTGTGAGATAGACCCGTTTGAGACAAAACCGTGTGAGATAGACCCGTTTGAGACAAAACCGTGTGAGATAGACCCGTGTGAGATAAAACAGTTTGAGACAAAACCGTGTGAGATAGATCCGTGTGAGATAAAACCGTGTGAGATAGACCCGTTTGAGACAAAACCGTGTGAGATAGACCCGTGTGAGAAAAACCCGTGTGAGATAAAACCGTGTGAGATAGACCCGTTTGAGGCAAAACCGTGTGAGATAAAACCGTGTAAAATAAAACCATGTGCTCCTTTAGGGAAGAATTATTTAGGACCGTTTGGGACAAACCCGTGTGTTCATTTAGCGAAGAGTTGTGTTTAAGAATAAACATCGCGTTCATCTGAAACGGCTTCACCAAATCAGATTGAACAAAGAAATAAACAAAACATGCATCCACACTCTGTGGGAAAGCACTCAAGATTTTAATAACGGCGCAATATCAAGTCGCCAACGCTGTGCATGATATAAACAAGCATTAATATAAACATTAGAGTAAGCATTTTTAAGAACAATTGTCGCCTCTTAGAGTCTAAGAATTCTTTGATGTACACAAGACGTTTTTTAATAAAATCAGTTCATATTTTGAATTCAAGTGATGAAGTTGGGCTTTCAGTTTTTGCGGTGCTGAACTCCTCTTCATTTTGGTCCTTCGATAAAAAGGAACTCTGAGTTTTCCCCCACCAGTGGTAAGAGACTCAGAGGATGAATCAGCTCCTTAAGGTCTGAATTCTTATGATAAGATCAGATAAAGGTAGCAAAATAAAAAAAAACTCTTGTTTTCCCCCACCAGTGGTAAGAGACAGAGTATAATATAAAAGCAAAATATTGCTTAATAAATAAAAAAGTGCGTGCGACCGAATATATAAAGGCAGTTTGGCTAGTCGAGCAACTGCAATAATTTCGGCGGCGGTAAAAAAAAAACGATATAAAGTTGGTGTGTGGCTAATTCGAAGCCCAGATATCGAAAGTGAAAAAAAAAAAAAAAACAAATAAAGATAAAATTGGTGTGTGGCTAGTTCGAAGCCCAGATATATATAAAGTGAACAAAAAAAAACAATATAAAAATATAAAGTTGGTGTGTGGCTAGTTCAAAGCCCAGATATATATAAAGTAAAAAAAAAAACAATATAAAAATATAAAGTTGGTGTGTGGCTAGTTCGAAGCCCAGATATATATAAAGTGAAAAAAAAAAACAATATAAAGATATAAAGTTGGTGTGTGGCTAATTCGAAGCCCAGATATATATAAAGTGAAAAAAAAAATATAAAGATATAAAGTTGGTGTGTGGCTAATTCGAAGCCCAGATATATATAAAGTGAAAAAAATATATATGAAAATATAAAGTTGGTGTGTGGCGTATTCGAAGCCCTAATATCGAAAAAAAAAAAGTGAACTATATGTAGTTGCAAGTCGGCAACTACCAACAGCAGCAGAGCATCAAGATACATAGCTGCAAAGAAGAAACTGAAGAACGTGCAGTGGCAGTATAAAAAATTCTGGTGCGATGTCCGGCACCGGTACCGCCTGAGCCCATAGGCCCTGGACAACAGCAGCTGATCGAGATAGAAAACAAAAAAGGCGAGCAAACTTTCGCTACGCAGCGGCAGACAAGCAGCGGCAGATAACTCTACTTGGCGGACAACAGTGGCGAACGGTGTCTACAACAGGATCATCAGATAAGATATAAATTAAAATAGTTTATATTATATTATATTATTAATATTATATTATTATATATACTTATACTCTTATACCAATATACTAATATTTGAATAAGACAAAAATGTTCCCCACAAAAACTGAAAAACTATTAGCGAAGCAACACGAGTTGCATAAAAGATTAAAAAAGCTAGAAGAGTTAGATGCTAGTAAGTTTACTAGCAAGATTATTAACGAAGTAAATGAGATACAGAAGCTATGGATTAGTTACCATAGTCAAATGCTAGAGAGTGGTGTAACTCAACACTACTATTTCACAGATGGGAAGTATGAGGAAGGTTTAGATATGGCAGCCAAATTACTAGCCAAAGGAGAGTCTAGCAGGCAGAGCACTGTTGTTTCTGAAACCATTGAAGCAGATGCAACAATGTCAGAAAATGTTGAAGGCAGCAACGGAGAGTCGCGGGGAAACGCGACCTCCAGTATTGAGAACCAGGAAAAGTTTGAAGAAAAGGTTCGTCATCTCCAGCAATATTTGGAGATGGTGAGCAAAGATTTACGTACGATAGACAATAGAACAGGCGAAATGTATATTAAGAAAATAAAATTCTTGTTCAGGAAGGTACAGGTGTGCCAAGCTTATACACATGAACTATACAGAGACAATGAAACATTTAAAGAGGTCATAGAAGAATTGGAGTTCGACCTTCAGAATACCTTGGTAGCATTAGAAGAGAAAATAAAGGATCAGAAAGATTTGAAAGTTGAGAATGTTACCGTGAGAGGCGAACTACCGGTGTTGCCAAAAATACAGGTACCCACATTTTCTGGAGAACCTAGAGAATGGGACCTGTTTGTAGAGTTATTTGCAGAATTAATTGAGAATAGAGAAGATTTAAGTCTTACTCTTAAATTCAATTATTTAAAATCCGCATTAAAGGGAGAAGCGAGGAGCATGGTAGCTCATTTACTGTCAGGTTCAGCTGACAATTATAGTGCCGCTTGGGAACTATTAACCAAGCGGTATGAAAACAATCGGAGGGTATTTTCCGAACAGTTAAATCGGATCGTTGATTTACCGATGATCAACAATGAATCCGCAAAGAGTGTAAAAGGAGTGATTGACATAATCAATGAGTCAATACACTTAATTAAAATTAAAGCAAATTTGTCCGATGAAGTTGACGTAATACTCGCTCAACACATACTTCGGAAATTTGACAGAGAGACTCTACAATTATATGAGAGTCAGATCAGAAAAACCAGGCAAATACAGTTGCTGTCTGATGTCATGGAATACTTAGAGCAAAGATATTGCTCGCTAAGTGCCATGAGGAAGGAAGATAAAAAACCGTTACAAAAAACGTCGGCTGCGGGTTTTAAAGATAGTTGTCCGATCTGCAAAGGTCCTTGGCATAGCGCACTTATATGCTATAAGTTTAAAGCGCTAACACCTAAAGAAAGGGTGGAAATAGCCAAAAAAGTGCAATTGTGTACACGATGCTTGAAGCACTCAAGCAACAAGAGATGCACTAATGAAATTGTCTGCTCATTGTGCAGCAAGGGACACCATACCCTTCTTCATTTTGGGGAAAAACAGGCAAAGGTAAATACTTGTGTTACGGCACAACAAAAATTGTTGGCCACAGCCCTAATTCAAGTTAAAAAAATAAATGGAGAATATGAAACGTTAAGAGCCTTGATTGATAGTGGATCTCAAAGCACTATTTTATCTGAAGAAGCCGCTCAAATGTTAAAACTACCCAAGATCAAAAAACAAACCGAAATAAGTGGAGTATCTTCAACAAAATCTAGAACTTCAAAATATAAGGTAAATATTGAAATGAAGACGCGTGATTCTCAAAAAGAACTCCTTAAGGTTGAGGCAATTGTATTGCCGCAATTAATGAAAGCTCTTCCATTAAAAATAGCAAACGTGGATATGTCAAAATGGCAAACTTACGTGCTAGCTGACCCCAACTTTAATAAACCTGGGAGGGTAGATTTGATAATAGGGGTAGACGTATATACCCACATCTTAAAAAGTGGAGTGGCCAAGATTAATGGTCTGCTAGGGCAAAATACTCAATTTGGCTGGATCGTGTCGGGATGTACGAAGTCAAAAGGAGATGAGTCCATAGTAGCTACAACAATAGACATCACAGATATGGAGCGTTTTTGGGAAATGGAGGCAGATGAAAAAGACGATATAGAAGCTAATGAATGTGAAGAAAATTTTAGCAAGACAACAAAGATTAATGATTCTGGAAGGTATGTGGTAACGATCCCGTTTAAGAAAGAAAAGGAGTTAGGTGAATCAAAGGCGCAAGCAACTGCGCGGTTTCTTAGCCTGGAGAAAAAATTTCAGAAAAATCCAAAACTTAAGGAAGAGTACAAAAAATTTATTAAAGAATATTTGGACTTAGGCCATATGGTCGAAACTAAGGATGAAGGAACGTACTACCTGCCACATCAAGCAGTAGTAAAAGAAGCAAGTTTGACAACTAAACTAAGAGTTGTATTTGACGCTTCCGCGAAAACTACGAATAACAGAAGTCTCAATGACGTGATGTGGATCGGGCCGCGACTTCAAAAAGACATATTTGACATAATACTAAAATGGCGAAAATGGCAGTACGTAGCATCTGCAGATATTGAAAAAATGTATCGGCAGATAAACATTGATCTAAACGATCAAAAATATTTGCATATTTTGTGGCGAATGTCACCGCAGAAAAAATTAAGAATATATAAATTGACAACAGTAACGTACGGTACGGCATCAGCACCTTATTTAGCTACAAGGGTACTTGCAGAGATAGCAAACAGATGTCAAGATAAAGTAATTAGTGAAATTATCCGAGATGAATTCTACATGGATGATTTAATGACTGGAGGTAATACCGTAGAAGAATCAAAACACAAAGTTCAACAGGTTTCCAGAGAGCTGGAAAAAGCAGGAATGAATTTGAGAAAATGGATTTCGAATAAGTCCGAAATTGTTGAAGAGGTTATTGATACAGGCGATAATAAAGTATTAAAAATTGATGAGAACGAGGCAATTAAAACCTTGGGGTTGCAGTGGGAACCAATTAAAGACGAATTTAAGTTTAAGGTACACTGTGACGAGAACAGAAAGGTGAATAAAAGAGGTGTGCTATCCACACTTGCCAAGATTTATGATCCACTAGGTTGGCTAGCACCAGTAACAGTAATAGGCAAGTTATTCTTGCAAAAGTTGTGGCTAGCTGAGAAAAATTGGGATCAAGAGTTGTCCGATATCGACGCAACAGAATGGAAATTTTTCAGGGACAATTTAGTGTATCTGGAAGAAGTCAGATTACCCCGATGGATCAAGACACAGCCTGATATGTTGTTACAGATTCATGGTTTTGCTGACGCGTCAGAAAAGGCGTATGCAGCGGTAGTATATGCCAAAATTGGTGGGGCAGTTACCTTAATAGCCAGTAAGAACAAAGTTAACCCTATCAAAAATAGAAAAACTATTCCTAAATTGGAATTATGTGCAGCACACTTGCTATCGCAATTGCTACAAAGAGTCCAGCAATCTATTGCTGCTCCTTCTGAAATATACGCTTGGAGTGACTCTACTATTACGCTGTGCTGGATAAAGAACGGTGCTAGTAAGGAAAAATTTGTAAGGCGTCGCATAGAGGATATCCTAAAAATCAGAGAAATAACGTGGAACCATGTAAAATCTGAAGATAACCCTGCAGATGTAGCTTCAAGGGGTATTTGTCCAAATAAGTTAAAAGATTGCGATTTGTGGTGGAATGGGCCAAAGTGGCTCGTTGAGGCAAAAGACAAATGGCCTAAACAAAAAACAGATGATGACAAGGTGATGGTAAATTCCGTACTATTAAATACAGAAAGTAGTATTATGCAGGAGCTAATTGAAAAGTATTCCTGTATAAATAAACTGGTCAGAATTACGGCATATGTATTTAGATTTATTGGCACTAAAAGAAAAGATAATGCGTACCCATCATATCTAACCGTCAATGAGCTTAAGAATGCTAAAAATTTTATAATTAAACACCAACAAGCATGTCAATTTAGCAGAGAGATTTCATGTCTTACGCAGAACAAGCAAATTGACATGAAAAGCAAAATTTTGAGCTTAAATCCATTTTTGGATAACGATGGAATATTGCGCGTAGGGGGAAGATTGCAAAATGCCAACATATCTTTTGATACGAAACATCCAATTATTTTAGATAAATCAAATCTAATAATGTTGTTGATTAAAAATGCTCATAAGGAAACCTTACACGGAGGAATTAACCTTATGAGAAGCCAAATTCAAAGGAAATTTTGGATTTTCGGTTTAAGAAACGCTCTTAAAAAATACCTAAGGGAATGCGTCACTTGTGCCAGATATCGCCAAGTAACTGCGGAGCAAATTATGGGTAATCTACCCAAAAGTAGGGTAACGGTCTCATTCCCATTTCATAACACCGGGATTGATTTTGCGGGCCCATATCATATAAGATGCTCAAAAAATCGGGGACAAAAAACATTCAAAGGGTACATAGCAGTATTTGTGTGTTTGTCAACTAAGGCAATTCATTTGGAAGTTGTTAGTGACTTGACAACTGATGCCTTCCTAGCAGCATTTCGAAGATTTGTGGCAAGACGGGGTAAATGCGCGAACATATATTCTGACAACGGTACAAATTTTGTGGGAGCGGCTAGGAAGCTGGATGAAGAATTCAAAAAAGCAGTTCAAGATAACGTCCAGGTTGCCCCTGTTCTAGAGCGAGAACAGATTAGCTGGCATTTTAGCCCCCCGGCAGGACCTCACTTCGGAGGTATATGGGAAGCTGGGGTCAAATCCGTTAAGTATCATCTGAAAAGAGTCATAGGAGACAATAACCTGACATATGAGGAACTGGCAACATTGTTGTGCCAAATAGAAGCCGTGCTAAATTCACGTCCGTTATATACGACGGGTGAAGATATGGACAACAACGAGGTGTTAACTCCCGGTCATTTCTTAATTGGAAGACCGACATTAGAAGCAGCCGAGTCCATATCAGAAGAAAAAATTGGAAATTTAGACAGATGGAAATTAATTCAAAAAATGAAAAAAGATTTCTGGGCGAAGTGGAAAGACGAATATCTATATACTCTCCAGCAAAGAAATAAGTGGCGACGAACCACCGAGAATTTAGAGAATGGACAGGTCGTGCTGATCAAAGATGAAAATTGTCACCCAGCCAGGTGGCCTCTGGGCAAGATTGAGGAAATTCATAAAGGCAGGGACGATAAAGTAAGAGTGGTCAAAATCAAATTGCAAGATGGGTCAATTACAAGGCCTATAAATAAAATCTGTCCACTTATTGGGGTAAAATCATCCGAAGAAATTGAGGAGAATCGATATCGGAAAAGTAACAGATTCGGTCATCTGTCCAAAGCAGGAACCGTAATGATGTTAGCAATGTTAATGCTGCTTTGTCAACTTTCGAATGCAGCAAGCATTAGAGATAATCGACCAAAAATTACGGTAAAAGAACTAAACGCAACAGCCGCGTTGTACTTAGATCCAATGGGTGAGGTGGAAGTAGTAGCGTCCTCATGGGATCTGGTAATATACTATGACATGTCGGCGTATTTTGAAATGCTTAATAAAGGTGACAGGTTGATTCCTAAAATGAGGGATTTATGTCAAAAGTTATATAATTTTGAAGACCAGTGTCATTTCGTATTAGACAACATGGTAAAACGAATAACGGAAATCGAAGAAAATAATAGATTGTTTATGAGTCAGAATAAGCCAAGAAGCAAGCGGGCACCGTTTGAATTCATGGGTTCATTGTACCACATATTATTCGGCATCATGGATGCAGATGACAGAGTACAGATGGAAGAAAACATGAGAAATTTACTGACAAATCAGCAAAATTTGAAACACCTAGAAGAAAGGCAGACATCGATAGTGGACTCCACGGCAAACATTCTTAAGACAACTATAGACGAAATAAATGTTAACTTTCGCAACATGAACAACCGGATTGAAAATATGGCAGAAGTACTAAAAGAAAGCTATTACGTATATAGAGAATCCATGCAATTCTTCATGATTGTAAGGCAACTGAGTTCCGTGATCGATGAATGTGAAAAAATTCAAACAGGAGTTATAAATCTTTTAATAGACATTAACCATGGTAGGTTGAACCCTAACATTTTAAAACCAAGCCAGTTGAAGTTGGAAATAACAAAAATTAAGGACAAGTTGTCCGAAACATTAGTATTACCAGGTAAAAGAACAGGTACTGAATTAAAAGATGTATACACTCTGTTGACGGCAAAAGGTATTTTTATTGACAGAAAACTAATTATAAATGCAAAAATACCACTTTTTGGTAGACATCCGTCTTTTCTCTATAAAGTTATTCCACTGCCTGTACGATTAAACAATAACCAAATGGTAATGGTCCGTATAGACAGCCAGTACTTAATTTATAATTTTGAAATAGATTCGTACCATTTAATGTCCGAATCAGCATTGCAAAAATGTCAGAATTGGCAGTCGCATAGGAGAACATGTGAAGGAAGTTGGCCATGGAGTAGTGCCAATGATAATGTCTGTGAACTGACAGCTCTTAAACAAAATACCAAATCTAACTGCATATACACAACGATTATGGAAACAAAGTCTTACTGGGTAGAATTAGATAGTAGCAGGAGTTGGTTATTTAAGGTTCCACCTAGAACTAACGCTAGAGTCCAATGCGGTAATGAACAGCAAGAGATAATGGCTATACCAGAGCAAGGAATTTTGAGCCTCAGATCAGGCTGCACAGCTAGGACAGAAGATAAAGTTATAGTGGCTCATCATAGCATACAGTCAGAGTCGTATATAGCCATTAAAACGGCGCACGTGGGCGATATTAGTAACATGGCAAATATAATTTGGAATCCAGTAGAAGCAAATATAGTGAACCATTCAGCAGAATTGGAGAAAGTAGGAAACCAGCTACAAGCATTAAAGGAACATCATATTGAATTACAAGGTTTAAACTTCCATCATGTAACCGGTCATGTTTCCTTAATATTAGTTATCTTACTAATTTTAATATTAATAATAATTTGTATAAGACAATGTAAGATTAGACGGCAATTCCTAAACGTCGCATTTGGCGGCCCTTCGCAGAATGTTTAAGAATAAACATCGCGTTCATCTGAAACGGCTTCACCAAATCAGATTGAACAAAGAAATAAACAAAACATGCATCCACACTCTGTGGGAAAGCACTCAAGATTTTAATAACGGCGCAATATCAAGTCGCCAACGCTGTGCATGATATAAACAAGCATTAATATAAACATTAGAGTAAGCATTTTTAAGAACAATTGTCGCCTCTTAGAGTCTAAGAATTCTTTGATGTACACAAGACGTTTTTTAATAAAATCAGTTCATATTTTGAATTCAAGTGATGAAGTTGGGCTTTCAGTTTTTGCGGTGCTGAACTCCTCTTCAAGTTGTTTCAGACCGTGTGAGCTATGTTTAGAAAGAAGTCGGTTAAAACTGGTTAAGAATAAACCTTGCGTTTCTTTAAATGAAAGTTCTGTTGATCCGAGATTGAGTAACCAAATCGAAAGAAGTGACCAGCTCGATCGAAAGGAGTCGGCAAACCTGGTTGTTGTAGTGGGTGCGTCTCCGCAAGATGTTGATTTATTATTCAGTCAGACCAAATAAGAGATCCGGATATCCGTAAACTAAGAGAAAATTTGGAAAAAGGCAATGATGTTGGATTTGAGTTAATAAATGGTATAGTGTACAAAAGAAATGCTAAGGAAAGACTGTGTTTGTATGCACCGGCTCGCATGCAAGGGGAATTAATAAGAAGGTGTCACGAGAAACTAGGTCACTTAGGCGTTGAGAAATGTGTAAACAATTTGAAAGAAAAGTACTGGTTCCCGTTAATGAATCCAAAGATTGAGTCGTTAATAAAAGATTGTCTGCCGTGTATTCTACATAGTGTTCCAAGAACTATACATAACAGAACCTTGCATAGTATTCCGAAAAGTCCGATTCCATTTGATACTATCCATGTTGACCACTTAGGTCCCTTACCGAGTGTTACATCAAAAAGAAAGCACCTTTTATTGGTGATTGACGCATTTACAAAATTTGTCAAATTGTATCCCGTAAATTCCACTAGTACCAAAGAAGTTACCGCCGCGCTAGAAATATATTTTGATTATTATAGCCGACAAAGAAGAGTTATATCCGACAGAGGTACGTGTTTTACGTCGTTTGAGTTTGCTGAATTTGTAGAAAACCGAAATATTGACCACATTAAAGTAGCGACTGCTGCCACTCAAGCCAATGGGCAGGACGAGCGCGTAAACCGTTGTTGACCCCAATGTTGGGAAAGCTGTCAGAACCTTTAGCCCAAGCCGATTGGTATAAATTAGTTAATCGTGTGGAGTTCGATATTAATAACTCAGTGCAGTGTAGTACCGGTAAAACTCCGTCAATGTTGTTGTTTGGTTGCGATCAGCGAGGCCCCTTAGTAGACGAATTAACCGAGTGTCTTGACGAGAAATTTAGTTCAGAAAACCCCTGTAACCTTGATGCCACTATGTTGATGTCACTCCTGGGTCGTGCAAAAAGTTCGCTCCTAACTACCGTGGTCCTTATAAGATAAATCGAGTTCTTCCAAATGACCGTTACGAAGTCACTGATATTGACGATTGTCAACTTACTCAATTGCCCTACAAAGGTATCTTAGAATCAGCCCGACTCAAGCCGTGGATGCATGCGTGTGATAAAACTTGATAAGCAGTATTTGTATATGTATATTGTTTGTTGTATGTTATATTGTTTGATCGAGGTCGATCAAATGTCAGGATTGGCCGAATGTAAACATTAAGAATATTTTTTTATTTATTAATAAACTATTAAATAACAGAAACAAAATCCGAAAATAAAAAGACAATCCCAAGGGATTAATTAATGAAAATAATAGAGAGATAACAATAAAATAAATTTTCTTTTTTTATTTAGTTTTTATTTTCATACCAACAAATTCTGTATCTGTATCTGAATATAAGTGTATATATCGAGGGAATACAAATGACATGTAATTTCGTCCAGCAATTTGAAATTGAGTTCATAATGAAAAATAATAATAAAATTGAATTGTACGAAATTGTGCGGCAAATGAAATTGTTTAATGGTCAGTATAGAGTACTACCATGGGGAGAATGCCGCACTTTCGTGGACGAGTGGCAGGGCAGAGATGTGAAATCGCTTTATGAATGGCCAGTTTGAAACATGCGTAATACAAAAATAGAAAAAGTAGACAAAAAACAAATGAATGTTGTATAATTTATTTGTTGTTGTGCTTTTGGCTAAAGGTGAGATTTTGTAATTAAATTGGAATGCCAAACAAAGCAGTCGAAATAAGCTTAAATAAAAAGTATAAAAGAGAAATGTATGCAGATTGTGCTTCTATACATATTTAACAACAATTTTAAACAGTCCTTTATAGAGCAGACAGTGATAACTTAGAGTATATGTATTTCAGCGTTCTATATGACTTCAAGATAATAGTTTTTTTACCGTATTTTCCCTATTCAATCCTTTAGAGAAGTAAGAACTAAGTATTATTGGTACAAAACATCACTAAAAAGATATAAATACAAATAGTAAGCATCAGTCAATAAGAGATCCCAAAATCTGTAAAATTGTGTAATTTTGCTCCCTAAAGTATGCAATAAGCAGTCGAAGAATTCATTCAAAGAAATTTCCAAAATTTATATATGAAATAAAAATATTCGTGAAATCTAAAATTGTTTGTAGTTAATTTTTAAGTTACAAGGCAAAAAAAGTTAAAGGTTAGTTAAAAGTAATGAATATCTTTTCAGCCCATTGCACAAGTTAAGTAGCAAATGGTTTCTTTATCCATCATCAATAAACAAATACTATTACTTTAACTACAAATCATTAAATAAAACTATTCTCTAGCCTTTCCTCCAAGTGTAATGAATTTTCATTCACGACTCATAGTTAAAAATAGAAATTTGTATTACCTTGGACCAACCATAGAGGCAAATAAAGATTAAGTTTTGAGATCAAGCTAAGTGGCCTTACTTTGCATATTCCCCCTTTGATAAGGTCTTTCTGGGCGAGTGTATAAAGCAAGTAAATGTTGACCCAACTACCATGTTTTTCCATCCATTTTGTTTCATTGATAATTCTAATCATTTCAATAATTGATAAGCAGGCAAATTTTGGCATGCGCCAAAACAAATCAATTCTATTGCTTTTTTTGTTATATTTGTTTTAATTTTTTGATTTCTCGCGCATAAATTCCAAAATTGTTTAGCTTCTGTTTAAATTCTTTTATATTATTAGACCGGTTTAAATTGATTTGTTATTCACCGTGTCGTCTATGCCATCAATCACATATTGTATTAACGAACAGTCTCTAATATTTCCGCCAGATGACATTTCTTCATTCTTTATTTTTCTTTCAGACATTGATTTATGTAATTGTTCGCTATTTGTTGTTGATTTAAATTCAGCAATTAGTGCGACTGTCAACTTAAAGCTGGTTGTTACATTGCGCTCACTATTAGCAAACACGCAAGGCCCTTTAACGATCGTTTGGCAAAAATAAATTTTTGTAACTCGTTCCAACACATAACTGTAACCATATCTTCAAAATCTTGGACCTATACTATAGAGTCTTCTATACGGCGAAAGTTTTAACTAACCACTTCTTTTATTTTGAACACTGTCCAAATTTGTTTTAGCTTTCGCGTGCGGGTGAAATTTAAGGCCCATGGGCTGAGTTGGGATTGTCTTTATATTTTCGGATTTTTATTTCCTTTTGCACATGTGTTCTTATTCACTATATTTCGAGAGAGTGTGCCCGTACCGTATACCCTTTTAGTGTGACCAAATTCGGTTATCGGGGAAATTCACTGAGACGAGGCGCTCCTCGTCCCCGCTGGCTTATTTAAAATATTCTTAATGTTTACATTCGGCCAATGCTGACATTTGATCGACCTCGATCATACAATTCAACATACATACAACATACAATATACATATATACAATACATACAATATACATATACATACAACATACAATATACATATACAAATACTGCTTATCAAATACACATTACAAACAGAAACTCACAGTTTTATCACACGCATGCATCCACGGCTTTAGTCGGGCTGATTCTAAGATACCTTTGTAGGGCAATTGAGTAAGTTGACAATCGTCAATATCAGTGACTTCGTAACGGTCATTTGGAAGAACTCGATTTATCTTATAAGGACCACGGTATTTAGGAGCGAACTTTTTGCACGACCCGGGAGTGACATCTACATAGCGAATGGCAACAAAATCATTGACTCTATAGGATAATGGTGCCTTATGTCTTAAGGCGTACCGCTTTTCATTGCGCTCCTGCGATAATTGAATTTTCGCACTTGCCTCTTGCCTAGTGGCCTCAAGGTTACAGGGGTTTTCTGAACTAAATTTCTCGTCAAGATACTCGGTTAATTCGTCTACTAAGGGGCCTCAATGATCGCAACCAAACAACAACATTGACGGAGTTTTACCGGTACTACACTGCACTGAGTTATTAATAGCGAACTCCACACGATTAACTAATTTATACCAATCGGCTTGGGCTAAAGGTTCTGACAGCTTTCCAAACATTGGGGTCAACACACGGTTCACAGGTTCGACCTGCCCATTGGCTTGAGGGGCAGCAGTCGCTACTTTAATGTGGTCAATATTTCGATTTTCTACAAACTCAGCAAACTCAAACGACGTAAAACACGTACCTCTGTCGGATATAACTCTTCTTGGTCGGCTATAATAATCAAAATATTTTTCTAACGCGGCGGTAACTTCTTTGGTACTAGTGGAATTTACGGGATACAATTTCACAAACTTTGTAAATGCGTCAATCACTACCAAAACGTGCTTTCTTTTTGATGTAACACTCGGTAAGGGACCTAAGTGGTCAACATGGATAGTATTAAATGGAACACTATATAGAATACACGGCAGACAATCTTTTATAAACGACTCAACCTTTGGATTCATTAACGGGAACCAGTACTTTTCTTTCAAATTGTTTACACATTTCTCAACGCCTAAGTGACCAAGTTTCTCGTGACACCTTCTTATTAATTCCCCTTGCATGCGAGCCGGTGCATACAAACACAGTCTTTCCTTAGCATTTCTTTTGTACACTATACCATTTATTAACTCAAATCCAACTTCATTGCCTTTTTCTAAATTTTCTCTTAGTTTACGGATATCCGGATCTCTTATTTGGTCTGACTGAATAATAAATCAACATCTTGCGGAGACGCACCCACTACAACAACCAGGTTTGCCGACTCCTTTCGATCGAGCTGGTTACTTCTTTCGATTTGGTTACTCAATCTCGGATCAACAGAACTTTCATTTAAAGAAACGCAAGGTTTATTCTTAACCAGTTTTAACCGACTTCTTTCTAAACATAGCTCACACGGTCTGAAACAACTCTTCGCTAAATGAACACACGGGTTTGTCCCAAACGGTCCTAAATAATTCTTCCCTAAAGGAGCACATGGTTTTATTTTACACGGGTTTATCTCACACGGGTCTATCTCACACTGTTTTATCTCACACGGGTTTTTCTCACACGGGTCTATCTCACACGGTTTTGTCTCAAACGGTTTTACCTCACACGGTTTTGTCTCAAACGGTTTTATCTCACACGGTTTTATCTCACACGGGTCTGTCTCACACGTTTTTTCTCAAACGGTTTTATCTCACACGGGTCTATCTCACACGGTTTTGTCTCAAACGGGTCTATCTCACACGGTTCGGAACAACTCTGTTCTAAAACGGCATACGGTGTAATCGAATCTCTACTAAACTCATTTTTCTCTGAGGGACACACGGTTCTATCAAATCGCTTTCAAACTCAGGCGTTTTAACTAACTCACATGAT
The DNA here is from genome assembly GCF_018902025.1 of Drosophila willistoni. Classification (NCBI taxonomy): domain Eukaryota; kingdom Metazoa; phylum Arthropoda; class Insecta; order Diptera; family Drosophilidae; genus Drosophila; species Drosophila willistoni. The sequence continues at coordinate 35,104 of NW_025814211.1, forward strand.
TCAACGCAACTATCTTCTTGAATGGCACACAGCTTGGTCAAATCTCCAATTGGGGCATTCTGGTCTCTCTTGCCTCTCTGTTTGCCGACTTAATGCGTCTGCATGGCCCATGTTTGAACCGGGTCTGTGAGCAATGGTATAATCAAAGTTTTCCAATTCCAACGACCACCGCGCAATACGGAGATTTATTGATTTTTTATTCAAGGCTTGGACCAATGAATTACAATCGGTAACGGCATATATTATGGCCAAAGTTTCAAGTTCAAAACTGTGATAACGGCGGCTGTCGCCTTTCGGGAATAATAAGAGACTGGATGCATTTTGCCATCAGTCTGTCTTTGCATCAAAGAGGCGCCAAAGCCATTTGAGCTGGCGTCAGTATGCAACTCAGTTTCATAGTTAGGGTTAAAGATAGCTAATACGGGCGGACTAGATAAGGCGGATCTTAACGTAAGGAATACGTTTTTAGCAGTTTTGTTCATCGGGAATGGACCACCTTGTCTAAGCAACTCAGTTAACGGTTTGGATATGCGTGAGAAATTCGGAACAAATTTGCGAAAATAAGAGAATAAGCCTAAGCACGAGTGTAATGTTTTGCTGTTAAGTGGTTCTGGGTATTCTTGAATAGGTTTTAAATGTGTATAATTTGGTAAAATTCCCTTATCAGTGACTTCATATCCTAAATAATCTATGCTCTTCTGTAGGAAAATGCTTTTCTTCAAATTGAGCTCTAAATTGTACTGAATAAAACGATCTAACAGTTTTTCTAACAACTTAAGCTGCTGATCTACGGTACGGGTGGCAAGAATAATGTCGTCCATATATACTACAAGTTCTCGATCACTAAGTATATTCGATATAAATCTCTGAAATACAGCTGGTCCGTTCTTTAGACCAAAAGGCATTCTCAGATATTCGAACTGCCCATCGGGTGTAACGAATGCGGTGTATTTAATTCAATCCTCATCCATGCCTACATGGTAAAAGACACTTTTCAAATCTATGACGGAGAAAACGGTCTTGCCCTCCTGGTATTCTAGGCAATCTTCTATCAAAGGCAACGGAAAATTATCCCTCACAGTCTTCTTATTTAAACCTCGATTATCAACGTACATTCGTATATTGCCATCTTTTTTTCGCACTAGGACGATGGCGGACGCATAGGGGGAGTTGCTTGGACGGATAACATTATTGGCTAACAACTCACTAACTGTTTTAGAAACGATTCCTCTTTCATAATATGATAACCTTCTGGGACTACTATGAAATGGTGTTGTATCTGTCAGACATATTCTCATCATATATTTAGGCAACCCGTAATTAATTGAAAATCGATTAATGTAATGCTCATGCACAATGTCTCGGCACTCACGCATCGTGCCTAATCCAAATTCACTGCCAACAGTAGTATTCCCGGTATCTGACAGCGTTGTACAAACGGTTTGCAACTCTGTTAGCCATTCTCGAAACGGGGATGCATTCGTGTTTACATTAGGGTTATTACAATTATTATCTAGATCAGTGGTGTTATTACTAATGGTATTATGCTTAGGATATTTAGTAAACAGGGATGCACCGAAGGATTTGTAAACAAAAGCAATGGTACTCTTTAATGATGCGGAATTCTTTTCATACTTTCTTACATTTTCAATCAATGAGAACTTAAGACCTATTTTATTCAAGGCGTCTCTACCAAGAACTAGTTGCGTCGGCATAATATTATCGGGAATAACTAAAAATTGAATTTCATAATATTTTTTGCAAAACAGAACTAAACATTTGACTGTTCCAAAAGTCAGAATAGAGCCACCGCTCAGACCATGAAAAGAACTTTTAACTAATTTATCGCAATCTAAATGCGGCATCAACGCTCTACTGGCAAAACTTACTGGGCTTCAGGAATCTAATAGGACAAAATTATTATTAACATCAGTGCATCCCCCTTTACAAGATATTCTTAAACTTACTAATTGAATGAATGACTTATCATCAATGGTGTCCGGGTCTTCACTAGAGCTCAGCCGGCGATCTGGTTTCGCATTGGACAATTCCGGTACTGATGGCCCACTTCGAAGCACCGATAGCAACTTCCTTTTGGTCTCTCCGGGCGTGGACAGTCAAACATTAAGTGACCAATCTGGCGGCAATTGAAACATCTTTTCTCCTTTGCAGCAGGCGTAATGGCCTGCGCACGGTCTGAAGTCTGACGAGCCTGAGGAACATAGTTTTTGGCTCGTGGCTGAACTGTCTGAAAACGCATCATCTTCTCTCGCAATTCATTCAGAGAAGTACAATAATACAAAGGAGCTGACAATCCGGTTCGATCTTGTAGTCCGTCAACAATGTATTTGACCACATCGGTGTCTTCAAAATTGCCCTGCTGAGCAATATTTCGCATAATGATGAAATACTGCAAGAGTGACTCTCCTTTGCCAATCGGGCGTTTCCTCATCTGGTTAGCAATCTCGCAGTTTGTCATTTGTAGGCCAAATACCTTCACAAGGGCATCCTTCAGCTCGTTCCCCGTTGTAGTCTTTTCATATGTCATGTAAGCTTTAGCAGATCCTTCCAGCAGTCGGTTGCCCAACGACCAACATTGGGCATCACTCAGTACATACACTCTTGCCGCTTTCTCCAGCTCACGAATCCATACGTGAATGGACAGATCACAATCACCAGAGAATTTAGGTACGGTAGTTTCGACATCCTTCAAGTTGATGCGGCAATTATATTCTGGTCTTTTTAGCTCCATTAGGTTTTTACGTGCTGTATACAATTCGATGCTGCGCTGCTCAATAAGAGGCTCCGGACCAACATCCACAAGTTGTCCGGCAAGCACATTCGCAGACACTGCTGGGCTGTCTGCCTGCTCTTCGGGTACATCACTCTGTCCAGACTGATTCTGTGACATGACTGCTTTTACCAATGCTCGCAATTGGTAAATTGACGCCTCTCTGTCGCAAGGTACTTCCTTTGCCGCTAGCAACTCAAACAATGCGGTTTTGTTTAATTTAATGATCTCGGTGTATTTCATGAAAATACTTTCTTTAGGGCAAACCCCACACCTGATTTGTAAACTCTCTACTTTTCAGTTATTAATCCCTTGAAATCCCTTGGATTGTCTTTATATTTTCGGATTTTTATTTCCTTTCAATAAATTTGCACATGTGTTCTTATTCACTATATTTCGAGAGAGTGTGCCCGTACCCCGCCTGAGTTTATTATACCCTTTTAGTGTGACCAAATTCGGTTATCGGCGAGACTGAGATCACTGAGACGAGGAGCGGGCTTATTTAAAATATTCTTAATGTTTACATTAAGAAACTATGTTTTTCTAAAAGTAAAGAGATTTTTGATTATTTATTTGAATTGTGGATTTTCATAATTTTAATATATTCATTATATAGTCTGTTGGCTTTTTTCCATATCTTTATCTAGCCACTCAGGCGTTGAGTGCCCTCTTCAATATTTACACAGCTGTCCCTGTCCGTACCTAGATATGTACATAAATACATACATTTAAAGGTATCCTATATGTATATGCATGTATATGTAATTATTTTTAATATTAAACTCGGAAATAAGCCAAGCAAATGCCTTTCTACAATTTAGACAATTTTTCATTCACCTGAGAAACAAAAAACAAAATAAGTAAAAAATATCAAAGAAGCTAACATCGGCTATGCCGAAGTTTATATACCCTTGCAGTCCTTGGTAATAATAATTTTACATGTTCAAAATTTGTTTTCTGCAACTCAATTCATCAATATACAAACAAAACCATTTTACTCTCTATTTTACAATTTGTTCTTCTTCTTCCCTTATTCCCAAAGCAAAGCAACGCACGCATACACATACAGTTCATGTAGCGTTGCGTCTGTGTGTGTTATATTTATCCGATCACATTCATATTTTGGGATCTGGGGTTTTATATCCAATATTATCACATATGTAAATTTCATAGCATACTCCGATTTTTACGAAAATGTTTCTTCTAGTTCTTCTAGAGCTATATGATATAGTGGTCCGATCCTTATCATACTTTATTTTTCCCGGGTAATAAAAAACCCCGAAAAAAAATTTCAGCCCGATAGATCTTAAGACGGCTGAGTAAAACGCATACGCACAGACGGACGGACGGACGGACAGACGGACAGATGGACATGGCTACATCGACTCAGCTTCTCATGCTGATCAAGAATATATATACTTTATGGGGTCGGAAACGTCTCCTTCTGTGCGTTACAACATTGCAATGATGACCGAGTCGTGGTCCAGGCTCGAAAGAGAGTGACAGAGGTGAGGGAGGGAGGGGTGGAAAACAGCATTCTCAAAATGAGTTTTACCACTCGACTGTGCATTGTAATACTTGTGCAATTATTTAAATCATTTTCAGATTTTTTGTTTCTCTTTTTTTCACTGATAATTAGATAATATGCAAAAATTTATTTATAATTTTACTCTTAAAAGAGAATAATTGACGAGGACGAGAATTTGAATGTTCTCGAGTTTAAAAGGAAAACTTTTTTGCAACTGAAAAGATAACTAAGTAAATCATTAGGGCCTGAACTCTAAGTATGTTAGACTAATCTTTCGAATGGTCTAATCTGTCACTATAAAAACATAAATATCTAGATTCGTAGCATAATAGGTTGACTTAGTTTTTGATATAACTTCTGTCGATTAGGTGACAGATCATAGTTGCCACATATTTTAGACGCGTCAAGACCCGTTTTTGGTATAAAAGTCAGCTTCATTTGGTATGTAGTATGTTTTGACTTAGATCTGAAAGAAAATTCGTTACTCATTCTTAAAGGTCTAACAAAGTAAGTAAAAAGATTAAAATAATTCTGAAGTCTTAATGAAAAGTTGTATCAAAAATTAAGTTAAACTATGAAACAAGACATATCTCGATGAACAATTTATTGTTCAACAGTATCATATTCTGACAGATCTTCCATTCTTGATCACATTTTGCTATCAAGCAGATATAGACAATAAAATAAATTTCCGTAGAATACCCTTAAAGCGACTAATCGTAAAACTGCTAGAACTAAATAGGAATTTAATTTTTTCCACCAAAAAAATACAAATATTTTCCATCCAATTTATAAAACTTAACCAAAATTATGGCAAGTATTTTAAGGAAAACATTGCCTCGCCTTGAATTAACTTAAATGTATTCTCATCCTCAACAATGTGTTCCAAAAAAAAAGAGACTAATTTCATTTTGATTTATGGTTTTCAACAATTTTTTTTATTCATTTATTTTGGCAAGACGCGAATATAAGTAGGAGATTGTTTTATTTTCTTATAGATCCCACATAGTCTTAATGAATGACTAACACCAAATAGAAATGAACAACGCAAAAGGAAAAGGATCTTTATACCCTTGCAAAAAGGGTATATTAATTTTGGTCAGAAGTGTGCAACGCATAGAAGGAAGCATCTCCGACCATATAAAGTATAAATATTCTTGATCAGCATGACTAGACGAGTTAATATAGCCATGTCCGTCCGTCCCACAGTGGGTGATTTGGCTACCAATTTTCAACATTTAAAATTATGCGAAATTTGATTTCCCTCCGATAGTAATATGTTCATTTAGCAAATCGATAGCATTTATATAGATATATGTATATCGTTAATCAGACCTGAGCTCACAAAGACAAAATATCGAAACACAGCTTTTCGTTGCACTTTACCCACGTGTTTACACAGATCTTAGATTGTTGAAAAAAACGTTGTTTCATTCATTTTAAATCCAGTTTTTTTGTATTTCACAAATTGAAGGTACGCTTTAAATAAGTATTCCGCACTTGTCGACTATATTTTTTCTAATGTTCTCAAGAAATAGGACTACCATTCATTTATGGATAAGCTCAAAATTTTCCACAAAAAATTGTCTGGAAGGTGGAAGAAAAGCAACAGAGATAAGAATCGATTGGAGAACAACAACGCAGCCTGGCTCAACGATGATTTGGTTCTTCTGAGTCCTGAAGAAAAACTGGCTCCAAGGCGAAAACCAAAAGATATTGAAAATTGCCACCCCAACCGTCAGTGCGCAAAATTATCACATCTTGTGGAAAACAATTCGTACAATGACCTTATGAGAGCAACACGTATAAGCCCATATAAATGGGGTAAACGGAGTGCATCGCACATTGTTTCAATGGTAGAAGCAGATCCCGACGCATCTAAAAAAATAAAAAAAAGTTTGGGTGCAGAACAACAATTACACATTAAATATTCTCCAGAAGAATCATTGGCGCTTTATATTGATGGCGATTACACGAAAAACTCATACAAGCTATTGCAAGCAGGCACAAAAGCGCGAAAAGCTAATATTTTTCCAACATATGATGTTTTGCGATCGGCGAAAAAAATGTGCTATCCGGATTGCATCAGAGCGGAAGAAAGTTGGGCTGAAGTTCCATTACAAGAAATGCTGGACCACACCATTGCGAGAATTGTTGGTGCGCATCCCGAAGTTTTAGCCAACTCTCGGATAATGGCGATAAATATAAGTCTTTGAGCCTCATTTCTAAATGGGGTTGCGATGGGAGTTCGGGACACGCGACATATCGGCAGAGCTTCAGCTTCCAATTGGAAACCAGCGTACTTTGGGAAAATCCTCGCCCGGCATCGACTCGGTATTGTAGACCATTAAAAATAATGTTTACCAAAGAGTCTACAGAATTGGTTAGAGCGGAAAAAAATGAATTCACAGATATTGAAAATTGTGCCTACGCGCTTAAGTAGCTTTCAAGTTTACCACAAATTGCAACTTACCATGAACGATGGCAAAGTTTTTAGCTTGGTTGCCGAAACATCATCGCAAACATGTGGTATTTGTAAAGCACCGCCCAAGGCTATGCACGATTTAAATGCAATTAACAACTTCGCAAGAAATGAGGACTTGCTGAAGTTTGGATTATCGACTTTGCATTGTATTGGATTCGCTGCTTTGAATATATGCAACATATCGGCTATCGTCTACCAATTGAAAAGTGGCAAGTTCATGCTTCGGACAAGAGCATAGTCGATAAACAAAAGGCAGTTATCCAAGAAAGATTCAGAAACGAGATGTCTTTATTGGTAGATATTCCAATGCAAGGGTCTGGCAACACGAATAGTGGAAATACAGCTCGAAGGTTTTTTGAAAAGTCAGAACTGTCCGCTCAAATTACTGGAGTAAACCATGACCTGATAAAAAGACTTGGTGTTATTTTGCGTTCCATGTCTTCAGGTTGTGCAATAAATACCGATAGCTTTAGAAAGTATACGACGGAAACTGCGAAGATATTTGTGCAAGAATATTCTTGGTTTTACATGCCCAGCTCATTGCACAAAATATTAATTCACGGAGCCGAAATTATCGAACGTGTACCACTTCCGATTGGCATGATGTCGGAAGAAGCTTTGGAAGCAATTAACAAAAATTTATGAAATTTTCGGCTCAAGCATACACGAAAAAACTCGCGTGTAAATACAATGGAGGATTTAATGAATTCATTATTAGTTGCTTCAGACCCACTTATATATAATAGTATTTGATAAGAAAGTTCGAAGTCTGCTATTAAATTACCCTTCAGATTCAGAAAATTCCGATTCGGAATCGGATAACTAATATTATTAATAAAAATAATAGTTAAAATAATCAATAATAATAGTTAAAAGAATAGTTAATAATAGTTAAAAATGCAGACAATAAAAATGTTAAAAACATGTAAATAAAAAAAAATGAAGTAAGTAAGTCGTCTCACCGACTTAGGTATACCATACACCAGTAAAGCAAATATTTCAACTTTATTAAACAAATGCATTTTCACATGCTTCTTACAAGCATATCTTAGTATCTCGCTCACTCAATCATACCCTAGCGCCCCCACCAGCCAACGGCCAACTCCAGCCTTATGGAAAAACGTTTATATGCATAACTCGACTGTTTTTTGTCCGATTTTGATCAAATTTCTATTGGTATTTTGCTAGATATTAGTATTAAATTTAAGTGTGCCAAATTTGATTGCATAAGGTAAAAAAATACGGGAGATAATCAAGTTTTTCAAATTAAGGGGGCGGAAAAGGGCGTGGCAAAATTTTTATACATACAAAATGTGTGCATTTGCTAAGCGAATATACATACCAAATATGGTGTCTCTAGCTGGAATAGTTTTTGAGATAAACGCTTTTTTTAAATTGCGGGGGCGGAAAGGGGCGTGGCAAAAATTTGAAATAAACTTGATCACTCTACATACTACACAAGTCTACATACCATACACGAGTCTACATACCAAATTTGGTGACTCTAGCTCTTACAGTCTCCGAGATCTAGGTGTTCATACGAACAGATGGACGGACGGACGGACGGACGAACAGACGGACATAGCTAGATCGACTCGGTTGTTGATCCTGATCAAGAATATATATACTTTGTGGGGTCGGAGATGCTTCCTTCTAGCTGTTACATACATTTTGGCGACTTTAATATACCATTTCACCCTATGGGTGTATGGTATAAAAAAAGCATAACAAAAATTTTTAAGTTGCAAAAAGTTATTAAATATTGTGCCTTGATGGGTCCAAATAATATAAACATTACTTTTATTGCAAAATTGTTTTTATTTTTTGAGTAATTAATTTCGTTACGCTAGATCAGCCAAATACTGCAGGAGTTGTATATCTCGGATTCAGCCGGATCGGATCGCTATATCATATAGCTCCCATACAAATGGCAAAGTCTCGAACAGTGACTTTTCTCAATAACTTCGTTATTATCTGAGCTATTGTCGTGAAATTTAATATTGATGAGTTTGTTATACATATAAACGACTATGCCAAATTTGATCAAGATCTGGAAACTATATCATATAGCTTCCATAGGAACGATCGGTCGAAAACAGTGACTTTTGTCAATAACTTCGTTATTTTTAACGAGATTGCTTTCAAATTAAATATTTAATATATCTATTAATGACTGTGCCGTATTTGATAAAGATCGGGTAACTATATCATACAGCTCCCATACGAACGATCGGTGGAAAACAGTGACTTTGTTCAATATCGTCGTTATTTGCTATGCTAAGATTGTATGCCGTTCTTTCGGAAACAGCTTTTTTAGATAAAACCTTTTTCCACTTTGATGGCTATAGGTAAGGAAAGAGTTACCAAAAAAGTTGCAAGGGTATACAAACTTTGACGCGGTCGAAGTTAGCCCCGGCCCTCTGGTTTTTTTATAAGAATATATGAGAGAATGGAAAGTATAATTTCTTAAATTTCTGTTTTATATTCGTTTGTCTTTTTCTTAATTTTATGTAAAAGGACAAATAAATAAATTTAAAGAATCAAAAATTTGTTTGAGCAGGCTTCAGGTCAATCTTACTGATTTATTTGTAAGACTTTAAATCATAGGCAGCACAAAAGGTGAGCAGGTTGTCTGTATAGCTATTTCAAGAACCACCAAGTTCTATCATCAGCAGACTTCGCTAAAGAATCCACAATTGTAATGGCCATACCATATCTTCAACACTAAAACTAGTTGGGAATTACATTGCCAACTAAATGAAGCGAAAAAAGAACGGCAAAGCTTGCAACTGCAGATTCCACCTTTTTTGTGTGCATACCCATGGGCGCCAGCTGAATTAGTGTAAAGGGCTTCGCCTTAACCAACTAATCGTCGCGCCCAAATATTTTGTAATAGTACATTGTACTATATGCAAAAAAGAGGGTTTTTACAGCAAGTGTAAAACGGCGGGCCTTCCGTTTTTGGTATTTGTCTAGATTTCGACCTTATTGAAGTTAATCAAAATTTGTTTGAGCAGGCTTCAGGTCAATCTTACTGATTTATTTGTAAGACTTTAAATCATAGGCAGCACAAAAGGTGAGCAGGTTGTCTGTATAGCTATTTCAAGAACCACCAAGTTCTATCATCAGCAGACTTCGCTAAAGAATCCACAATTGTAATGGCCATACCATATCTTCAACACTAAAACTAGTTGGGAATTACATTGCCAACTAAATGAAGCGAAAAAAGAACGGCAAAGCTTGCAACTGCAGATTCCACCTTTTTTGTGTGCATACCCATGGGCGCCAGCTGAATTAGTGTAAAGGGCTTCGCCTTAACCAACTAATCGTCGCGCCCAAATATTTTGTAATAGTATATTGTACTATATGCAAAAAAAGAGGGTTTTTACAGCAAGTGTAAAACGGCGGGCCTTCCGTTTTTGGTATTTGTCTAGATTTCGACCTTATTGAAGTTAATCAAAAATTTGTTTGAGCAGGCTTCAGGTCAATCTTACTGATTTATTTGTAAGACTTTAAATCATAGGCAGCACAAAAGGTGAGCAGGTTGTCTGTATAGCTATTTCAAGAACCACCAAGTTCTATCATCAGCAGACTTCGCTAAAGAATCCACAATTGTAATGGCCATACCATATCTTCAACACTAAAACTAGTTGGGAATTACATTGCCAACTAAATGAAGCGAAAAAGAACGGCAAAGCTTGCAACTGCAGATTCCACCTTTTTTGTGTGCATACCCATGGGCGCCAGCTGAATTAGTGTAAAGGGCTTCGCCTTAACCAACTAATCGTCGCGCCCAAATATTTTGTAATAGTATATTGTACTATATGCAAAAAAGAGGGTTTTTACAGCAAGTGTAAAACGGCGGGCCTTCCGTTTTTGGTATTTGTCTAGATTTCGACCTTATTGAAGTTAATCAAAAATTTGTTTGAGCAGGCTTCAGGTCAATCTTACTGATTTATTTGTAAGACTTTAAATCATAGGCAGCACAAAAGGTGAGCAGGTTGTCTGTATAGCTATTTCAAGAACCACCAAGTTCTATCATCAGCAGACTTCGCTAAAGAATCCACAATTGTAATGGCCATACCATATCTTCAACACTAAAACTAGTTGGGAATTACATTGCCAACTAAATGAAGCGAAAAAAGAACGGCAAAGCTTGCAACTGCAGATTCCACCTTTTTTGTGTGCATACCCATGGGCGCCAGCTGAATTAGTGTAAAGGGCTTCGCCTTAACCAACTAATCGTCGCGCCCAAATATTTTGTAATAGTATATTGTACTATATGCAAAAAAGAGGGTTTTTACAGCAAGTGTAAAACGGCGGGCCTTCCGTTTTTGGTATTTGTCTAGATTTCGACCTTATTGAAGTTAATCAAAAATTTGTTTGAGCAGGCTTCAGGTCAATCTTACTGATTTATTTGTAAGACTTTAAATCATAGGCAGCACAAAAGGTGAGCAGGTTGTCTGTATAGCTATTTCAAGAACCACCAAGTTCTATCATCAGCAGACTTGGTTCGTGGTTGGTTGGTGGTTCTTGAAATAGCTATACAGACAACCTGCTCACCTTTTGTGCTGCCTATGATTTAAAGTCTTACAAATAAATCAGTAAGATTGACCTGAAGCCTGCTCAAACAAATTTTTGATTAACTTCAATAAGGTCGAAATCTAGACAAATACCAAAAACGGAAGGCCCGCCGTTTTACACTTGCTGTAAAAACCCTCTTTTTGCATATAGTACAATATACTATTACAAAATATTTGGGCGCGACGATTAGTTGGTTAAGGCGAAGCCCTTTACACTAATTCAGCTGGCGCCCATGGGTATGCACACAAAAAAGGTGGAATCTGCAGTTGCAAGCTTTGCCGTTCTTTTTTCGCTTCATTTAGTTGGCAATGTAATTCCCAACTAGTTTTAGTGTTGAAGATATGGTATGGCCATTACAATTGTGGATTCTTTAGCGAAGTCTGCTGATGATAGAACTTGGTGGTTCTTGAAATAGCTATACAGACAACCTGCTCACCTTTTGTGCTGCCTATGATTTAAAGTCTTACAAATAAATCAGTAAGATTGACCTGAAGCCTGCTCAAACAAATTTTTGATTAACTTCAATAAGGTCGAAATCTAGACAAATACCAAAAACGGAAGGCCCGCCGTTTTACACTTGCTGTAAAAACCCTCTTTTTTGCATATAGTACAATATACTATTACAAAATATTTGGGCGCGACGATTAGTTGGTTAAGGCGAAGCCCTTTACACTAATTCAGCTGGCGCCCATGGGTATGCACACAAAAAAGGTGGAATCTGCAGTTGCAAGCTTTGCCGTTCTTTTTTCGCTTCATTTAGTTGGCAATGTAATTCCCAACTAGTTTTAGTGTTGAAGATATGGTATGGCCATTACAATTGTGGATTCTTTAGCGAAGTCTGCTGATGATAGAACTTGGTGGTTCTTGAAATAGCTATACAGACAACCTGCTCACCTTTTGTGCTGCCTATGATTTAAAGTCTTACAAATAAATCAGTAAGATTGACCTGAAGCCTGCTCAAACAAATTTTTGATTAACTTCAATAAGGTCGAAATCTAGACAAATACCAAAAACGGAAGGCCCGCCGTTTTACACTTGCTGTAAAAACCCTCTTTTTGCATATAGTACAATATACTATTACAAAATATTTGGGCGCGACGATTAGTTGGTTAAGGCGAAGCCCTTTACACTAATTCAGCTGGCGCCCATGGGTATGCACACAAAAAAGGTGGAATCTGCAGTTGCAAGCTTTGCCGTTCTTTTTTCGCTTCATTTAGTTGGCAATGTAATTCCCAACTAGTTTTAGTGTTGAAGATATGGTATGGCCATTACAATTGTGGATTCTTTAGCGAAGTCTGCTGATGATAGAACTTGGTGGTTCTTGAAATAGCTATACAGACAACCTGCTCACCTTTTGTGCTGCCTATGATTTAAAGTCTTACAAATAAATCAGTAAGATTGACCTGAAGCCTGCTCAAACAAATTTTTGATTAACTTCAATAAGGTCGAAATCTAGACAAATTACCAAAAAAAAAAAAAAAAAATAAATTTAAATAAATTTTAACAAATTTATTTTAAATGTGTAATATAGGAAATTCAGGGCAATTTATTTTAAATAGCCCTTAAAATATTATTAAAAATAAACAAAAACGCTTTACATGGACTTGAACTAAAATATTATTGAAAATTTATTATTTTATTGACTTTACGTTATTGATCAATTAGATGAAAGAGTAGTAAACACAACATGAAAGTCTTAGATAGGCATAAGTATATAGAAAAGACGTGTTTGTGTATAGAATGTAAAATAAATTTTATTAATTAACACGACTTAATTGTAGTTTTGCATGCCGTTGCTATTTATAACACAAAATCGAATCGAAGAAATTCGTAATCTATTATCATGCTAATTTGTTTACAATAATGTTTTTTTTTCTCCCCTCGCTTATACTCCAAGTCTAATTTAATTGATGACATCGACTCTGGGATACCTAGGGACTAGAGCATTGCATGAATACATTCAAAAGGATAAACGAGTGATTCGATTTTTGAAAGGTCCTAGGTTCCTAATAGGAAAAGAATATAGAGATAGAAGACACTTTCCATTTGGTTTAAAGTGTTTATCAGAATTTGTATGCTAATAACAACTAAAAACTCGTTTTTGGTAATATTTTTAAAAAACTCCCGAATCGTTAGATAAACTATTTAATAATTTAGGTACTTAATATATATTTTATTGGTATTAAATCTTAAGAAAATCGGGAACTTTATCTGTATATATGTAGATATTTATGCCAAGAAACCATTTTTAGTTTCTGTTCAGACTTGATGTCTATATACCTTAAAAGATACTGGGTACACACAAATCTAAGTCATATACCCTATATACTATATATACACACTCACACACACACACACAGACACACACTCTGTTAGATAGATAGTATTTATTTTTACACCTAGTCGGTGGCTCAGTGGAGACCTACTAAATCTACAATTCTGTTGTTCTCGAGTTCGAACCCCGACGTAGGTCGAGTTTCCCCCTGATGAAGCAATACTAAACGTCGGGGATAAAGGAAACGATTGTGGATAACGAATAATTTTTTTTTTTCTGTTAGATAGATTTCTATTCTGCCATCTCCCCTCGTGCGAGTCATGGCAAATTGGTGTTAATTGATGAGGAGGGACAAAAGCATTTGCTTAGTCAAACAAAAACAAGAAATTCGAGGTAAGAGATAGACAAAAAAAAAAAAAAAAAAATTGTTGCCAGTCAGTAAGCCAGCCATTTGGTCATTCAATCATTTTCTCATTTCAAACTACAAAAAAAAAAAGTGGAAAAAAAATGTTTGGCAATGCGCCTGCGCCTTATATTAAAGTGCCAAATAAATATATACCTACCAAAAAGAAAAGCAAACAAAAAAATAAACAGAGAGTCGATGCTAATATAACCTAGAATATTTATATAAATTATACGTTATGGCAGACTAATCCATTTCAAATGCGTCTGAAATTCCCATTACTCGAGTTAAACTAGTTAAAAATGAAGAATACAGAAATTGAACAAAAATTGTATAAACAAAATCTTGATAAACTGTTTATTTCGATTTCAGATGCCTTGCATTTGTACTAATCAGATACTTTTGACAGAATTAAATATACCCTACTCCTGTTAGCCTCTAGTTAGATGGATAGCCTTGATGTTCAATCATAAGCTGGCTCTACTGTATTTGATTTTTCATCACAGCCTCACAAATACAAAGTCTCGTAGTTTTTGTTTTTTGAGGCCACACAAATTTTGTGACATTTACGTCAATTTTTTTGCTGGGTGCAGCACATCTTCTGCCCGTCCATTCAATTCATGTTCACTCGTGTGTTTATTTTTTTTTCGCTTGTTTTCTTTTGCGTTGGGGCGGGTGGGAGGTTGGCCATGTCTGGGTATGAAGTGTAGTTGTAAAGTTGAAGTTTCTACCCCGTCAAGCTATATACCATAACTTTTTTATTAAAAAGTTATATTAAATACCCTGTTGCCATAAAAGTGAAAAGCGTATATCCAGGGCTTTAAGCGTTTATTCAAGGATTGTTTGATAAGAAAAATTGAAAGTATTGGCCACTTTTCGAATACAGAAAGAAGATTGTCGATTATCCAAGAGCCCAATATATACAAACGTAAGACATAGGAGTTCTGTTCAAGAATTTTTGACTAAAATTTCAAAAAAGTTTTGTAAACTTGCTTAAAATTATATTAGCCATATTTAAAAGTGACATTTATCAATAATTTTGTTGTATTTGACTAATTGTAAGTTATATTGTATTATTGTTAACATTATTCGTAACGAACATTTGGAAAATTGTTTTTAATAGAAATCACCTTTATGAGTCTCTTTTAAGACCTCTTGATCATTAAGAAATGAATAATTGTTTTCTTGAATAAAAGAATATTAGAAAATGACTCTTCTAAATACTCAAAAACTGATTTATACAAATACCATGTATGATTAAAAATATAACTATAAAATGACTCTAAGCCGATTAACAAATGGGGTCTTAAGCAACTCATCAATCTGGAATCATTTATGATCAGAAAACGAACTCATCTATGAGTTCAAATAATTCAATAATGATTCATATGTGATCAGATATTTTATAATCTGCTGAGAACTATATTTTACAAACTTAACATATGTACTTGCAATAAAATGATATAATAATAGGGTTATTAATAAATACTTAAAAGTACTCTAATAATTCGAACGTTTGACATAAAATGGTGTACTAATAACCCAATTAGCAACTAGTACGCTCTTTACTATATTAGACATCATATTTCATATTGTTGGAAATCTGATTCCGAGAGACCCCGCGATATTGGTCGCGCAGCAATGTATAAAAGAAAGGCCAATACACATATTTGCGAATATACTTATTTCGAATATACATATGTTACTTTATTAGAACTTAACTACACGTCTGTACAGTGCCAAGAACAGAAGCAAACTCTCTTTTTCTGTAAAGCGCCGCCAGATCTTCTTAATATTACTAGGGATGCCAGATTGCCACTTTGATATAAACAGCTGGCGCTTATATCGAACACATATTGTATCTAATTGTAAAAAAAAAAAAAGAAAAAAATAACCGTATTATTATATTATTTTATATCAGTCTCTTGATAAATCATTGTAGGTATGCAATTATAAGGTAAACTATTGAACTTTAAGCCATTTCTTTATTTCCCTTAATTTGTTATAAATCCCAAATAGTTTTAGCATTGCTCTTTGTTTGCTGTAACAAATGGTTTTGAATGCAGGCGGTGAATTGCACTAATGAATGTATATTTTTTTAGAACTGAATTATCTCAGTTTGCTTTGAAAAAAACCTTCGAAATTGCTTTGCCTTCTGAAAAAATCTTATGGAAGCGAAGACTAGAGGAGAAGAAGACGATTAAAAATGAATAAATGGCTTCTTTTTTCGTTACTTTAAATTCAATTGAACTCACAAAATCTCATGAAATAATGATTTTCACACTTTATTGCACTAAGCAAGTAGTTTTATGTATTATAACAAGAAATGCTTTGTTATAAAACTAATTAATATATTAAAGTTAGAAGAAGTTTCGTATTCGTATCAGGATCAAAAGTAAAATTGTTAATGCTACATATATATTTTCCAGAGGAAATCATCATACTTGTACAGGGTATAAAACAAACATAGACTTATATAAATTGTTTATTTTTCATATATTTGTTTAATTAAAAATTGCGGTAAATTGTTTTTTTCTCTGTTTTTGTTCATTATATTCGATTGAAAGTGCATAATTAATGAACGAAAAACTGCCTATTTTTATTCAGTTTAGTTCGATTTCGTATGATTATATCATAACTTTAGTTTATTGTCCTGATTTCAGAGCTGCTTGTATGTGTCTTTTTGAATTTGCTAAATAATCATAAATTAATTGAATTGTCTGGTTTGTTGTTTGCATTTGGTATTTCGCTTCAGGTTTGTATTTTGTTTTTTGTCATTGATGAAGCCTAAAACGAAGTGGAAACCCACAGTTTGGCTCGCCAGATTGCAAACAATTGTAATTTGCCATTAAAACTGTCTGCTAGCATTTTTTTTCTTTCTTCTCTTTGTTGTTTTGCTCATAGCCTGCAGGTGTACGAGTCGATGATGTTGTTGTTCGCCACGTGAGGTAATTAGCTTGACCGTGTTTTTACCCACTGCAAACACACACTTCAACACACACGTGGACCTTCAGCTCCTGTGTCTATTTCGAAGGCACAAGCCACAAAATATTTTCTTGATAACATGATTCAGCATTTTGTGTAGCCAATTTAAAATTTGCTTGTGGAAATTATCTTAACGTTTATATGTCTGCCATGGTTATCATATTGACCAGATCCCCCACTGAGTGATGAGTGCTACGAAATTTTCCAGACAAATAACTGCATTTGCTTTAATGAGGGCGAGTAAAAAGGTTAGTTCTAGTTTAAGCATATCATTTCATCTGAAGTTTTATATCTAGAATTGGTAAAAAGCATTCAAAAGGGTTAAAATGGTGTTGAAACTTTAGAAAATTATTTAAAATGGACACTTATATTCTTTTGAAAGAAGACATTTATGTATTTTGATCGATTGATAAGACAAAGCACAGAATTTGGACATTATACAAAGTTCCATTAGGTCTAAAAACACTAAAAATTATAAAGTCTATCACGACAAGCCTTTAAAGATAAAGAAATGCACCAAAAACATTTCCAAACTACAATTTTCATCTAATGTTAAAAAATGTTAGCTTTTTTAAGTAATTTTTGATAAATGTAATGTAATTGCCATTATTTTCAATTGTTTGCCACGCGTCTGACAAATCAATTGTTAAATCAACAAACACAAAATCTTGCACTCAACTAATTAAGGAGCATTATGAGAATTTTTTGCTTTAACCGAAAGCAATGAGCTCATCCAAGACGAAATGATACGAAATCATTTTGATGCCCTTTAATCATCAATAGAAAGGTATAATAATCATAGGTCATTCGAAATTCATATATCTTGACATTTATAATGTTCAATAATAATAAATTTATGGGTTGTTTATCAACATTTTAAATACATTTGCCTTACCCAATTCAATGATAAAATGCACTTTTCATTGATGATGTATCACAAAGGAAACATTAAGTTACTCTAAGTTAATCTAAAGGGTACCCCAAAGTCGTTTTCGTGAGTTATAATGGGGTCTTTTTTAAGTTAGAGTAAATCAAATTGAGAGCAAGACGAGTGATCTACTCGAGGCAATTACAGTGACATCGTCGTAATTCCACAAACTAGGAGCACAACAGGGATAAATCCAACATGCAAGTTAACATGGACAAGAGGGTATGCGGATGCATCTGCAATATTAGCAGTGGCCACGATCGCTGGGTAACATGAGTCAGCCAATGCTTATGGTTCTTGGATTTGGCGCTTACATTCACAGTTGCTTGGCGATTAGCATCAATGTGTTTCGCAACGTGAAAGTACAAGGATCAACTTTGGAGTGATGCCACTGTTGTGCTCCTAGTTTGTGGAATTACAGTTTCCTCTGAATGTCCAAATTTTTTTAGCTTTCGGGTGCGGGTGAAATTTTTAGCCCATGGGCTATATGATGGAGAGAGAGCGATTACGAAGTTGCTACGAGAGCGAATACGAAATTGCTAAGAGAGCAACAGAAAAGGAAATGCTCCGTAGCAGTAGCACAAAAATTTATTTTGTTTGCTCCGCTCTCATCTCGCTTTTAATGCTTGTGCTATTGCTACAACTACAAATAGCGTATCGAAAATTTTTTGCTCTTGCTATTGCTATGTGCTCCGACGATGTGTGCTACGGAGCAGAGCAGAAAAGCAATCGTTTTCCGTTTGTGCTCTCTGCTATGCTAAGTAGCCCTTCGAAATCAGAGCAGTAGCAGGAGCAGAGCAATATTTTTATTGAAATTGCTGCTATGTAGCAGCAAATGCAAACACTGTATTTAACTTTTGCCTCGGATTGTATTAAGGGTAAATAAAAGAGAAAATTTCCAAAAATAGTTTTGTGTCTTATACAGTGTTATTATAGATACGGAGTTTGCGAAGCGTAGTGAAAATTTCGAATGTTGAAACATTTATAATTGTCAACATCGCACTTTCGCTTTGTTCACGCCACCGGGTGAACAGCAGTGAGCGGCGAAGAGCAGTGAGGAGTGAGGAGGGTTTTTTGATCCTCGGCATCTACGGTCACACCAGGAGGAGTGACTTGATTTTTCCAATGGGCATCGCCATTTATTCTGAGACGAGATTTTCACCCGAACACCCGTTCATCTCCTTTTTTTTTGCTCGAATGGTAAAATCTGTTCAACCCGTAACATTCTCGTGTGTGTCGGGATATATCACTTAAAGAAATAAATCAAACATAGAATTAAAACGAAGTTTTTCTCGCGTTTTAATCATTTTACTCACGCACCAGACCCTGAAGACATTGGCACCCGCCAATTTTTACATATGCATTCACATGTACATGTAGTTTCCACAGCTGTTTGCCAAGTCCGCGTAAAAGTTTAAAAAAAAAAACAAAAAATATATTAAACTATTATAAAAAAAATAGAAAAAAAAAATAATAATCAAAGTGTTCACCGCGTTTTCTTATGTGTTGGAATAATTATTTTCATGCCAAATTAATCTCCTCACGCGCGTATCCACTTACATACATACATCGTCATCTGTTGATGTACGCGCACATCCATATACACAAAATTCATTCGCACATTTACCACAACACAAAAGGCAAAAAAAAATATTTTTTAATAGCACTTAACGTATGCACCGCGATTTCTTGCGCGTTCGATTTGGTTGCGAAATTAATTTCCTCACGCGCGTCTTTGAAAACCGGTGCACTTGCTTACATATGTACATACATACTTACATAGTCATACATTGCACATATGTACATATCCACAACACATAATCCATTTCGGTGTCGCGCATTGATTTAACACAACCCCACATCCAATTAAATGACAATTACTTACGTTTTTGTTGTGAACAACGCGTGTGCATACATATCTATATACTCACCTGTATACTTACGCATGTACGTACATACATAGATCAAAGCATTTGTCCATATACACTGATCGTTTGTTTTGTGTGCTTTTGCGCACAACACTCGCGGTGTGTAAAAGCGTTCGTTTTGTTCTTTTTTTTTTTTTTTTTGTTTTTTTCTCCGCGCAACCACAAAAAAAATTATTAACATAATTAATCAACAAAACCAAAAGCCAAATATATAAACAGCGGCCGACAGCTGTTTTCGGAGTAGTGGTGACACGTGAGTCGAGTCGTGATATCGGTATGCGGCTCAAGCGCGCCAAATTCAAATCACATTATTTCCGATTCCCTTTTTTCGCCTAATTATATACCCGTCCATATTTATAAATAAAGATACATATAATTTCTTCCGGTCATTATTTTGTCCACATATATATCCGTCCATATTTATAAATTATATATAATTTTTTCCGGCCAGCATTTTACGCTCATATATATATCCGCCCATATTTATAAATAAATACATATATATTTTTTCCAGCACTATCGGGCCCATATTTATATATCCGTCCATATTTATAAATTATTTATATAATTTTTCCGGCCAGCTTTTTGCACTCATATATATATCCGCCCAAATTTATAAATAAATACATATATATTTTTTCCAGCACTATCGGGCCCATATTTATATATCCGTCCATATTTAAAAATTATATATATATTTTTTCCGGCCAGCATTTTACGCTCATATATATATCCGCCCATATTTATAAATAAATACATATATATTTTTTCCAGCACTATCGGGCCCATATTTATATATCCGTCCATATTTATAAATTATATATATAATTTTTCCGGCCAGTATTTTGCGCACATATATATATCCAGATCCAGATTTATACAAAAACGTATTTTCTTTTTATCCTATACATCTTTATTTATATATTTCCTCCGTGTTTTGTTTTATACGTACTCCCATCGTTACTTACGAATCCATACAAACTTGTTTTGTAATCATTTCGCTTCGTCTACGTGTAAGTTTTGATCCGCACTCGTGCGTTCGTATATTGTTCCGCATCTATCCCCATTAAAAGGGCTCCGTTTCCGAGCCACACGCGAGAGAATTCTCCCGCAATCCTGCGGTGCACAGTGATAAAGCTCTTGTGTCCTCATACAGTCCACTTCTCATTTTCTGTGGTTTTTTCCAAAACCAAAAAAAAACGCACAAACTCGGTGTTCGACGGTAAGGTCGTCCCCTGAGTATGTCCACGGAGCCGTCCAAGACTGCGCCGAAGTCTAACAGTCTTTCGTCTCCCTCTGCAACTGCGGAGAAGGTTCGGCCTCCGATAACTCCGGTGACCGTGAAGCGTACGGATATTTCGCGCAAGTTCTCGTCTGTTCGCAGCCGCAGCGAATCCCCAAGATCCCGTCCGTCTTCGTCCAGCCTACCTCAGGGTCGCAGATTCTCAGTTAAAGACTCGAGTGAACACAAAGGTCGTTCCAAGCTTTCAACCCAGACCCAGATCCCGCACGTTGTTGTGAAGCACTGTTCTAACGCTCCCGTCACCCGATCCGTATCACAACAGCGCAGAGAACACTCCAGAATGTCCCTCTCCGATTTCATTCTGGCCTGCGACGCATTGACTCTGTTCGAAGCTCGGGAGAGTGAAGCTCTAACTTCTGAAGTGCCCTTGTTTTCCATTAAAATGCACTTAGAGCAGCTCAAATCCCTTTGGTCAACTGTCGAGATGGAATACTCCCGTTGTCACAAGGCCTTGACCGTCCAAACCGACGAGGAAAGCTTGGCAAACATAAGCCACATCAAGGCGAAGCACGAATACGCTTATGCGGCGTATGTGCGATGCGGGACGTTGTTCGGTCAGCCAACCGCTCCGTCGAGGCCGCCGGGGCCGGGCCGTCGAGTTCCTCCGTGTGAGGTGGAGACATTTGATGGCGACAGCCTAGCATGGCCCACATTCCGCGATTTGTTCGCCGCCATTTATATCGAAGCTCTATCACTTGAACACCAAGACGCGAGGGGAAGCGAGAACCATCGTGGCTAAGTCCCCCCTGACGAGGGTTTCCAGGCCGCGTGGGAGAACCTCACCGCACGGTACGAAAATAGCCGTCTGATTGTCATGACTCAAGCCAGACAACTCCTTCAGATTCCCGCGGTGGCACAAGAGTCGGGCAATCCTTGCGAGAGCTGCAGACTGCGTTTCAAGGGTGTCTTACCGCGCTTGAGCGTTCGGGTGTTAGTACTGGGAATTGGGATGTCTTACTTATCGCCATCTGCACTAGCAAATTGCCGAAGGCCACAATCCTCCTGTGGGAGCAATCAGTGCCAAATAAGACTGTCGTCTCAACTTGGTCCGATTTGAACCAATTTCTTACCGATCGGTATCGTGTCCTGGATGCCACCGAAGAACATAAGTCGGCCCCAAGTTTGCAAGCCATCCCCTTTGGCCCCCGCAAATCCTCTGCAACGATGAAGGTCCAAGCGTTCCCCGCGAAAGCTCAGCTCAAACCGGCTTCTTGTAAGTTGTGCCATCGGGAGAATCACCCAATACGGCTCTGCCCTAGTTTTCTTGATATGCCTGTTCAGAGGCGTCTGGAAACCATTAGACAGCAGGGACTTTGTCTGAACTGATTTACCCGCGGTCATCAAGTGAAGGGCTGCTCCAGTGCGCATAATTGCCATACCTGCAAGGAACGTCATCATACTCTGTTGCATCCGAGTGATGTGTCCGTGCTTTCGCCGTCCGCTGCGCAAGTCCCACCATCCAGCGCCACAGAGCGTCCGTCCACGAGCAACCAGCTCACAAATGCTCAAAGTTATTTTGCATCTACCCCAGGCAGACACTGCGATTGTCACTCTGCACCATCGTGGTGTGGATCACCATATTCGGGCGTTGATCGACTCTGGGCCGATTCAACTTTTCTCTCCGAGCGTGTCTTCAACATGGTCCAGCCCCCCTTCTACCCAGTAGACGCCGCGGTTACTGGCATGGGCCAGCACTCTGGCCATCACTATGGAGGCTGCGCCGACAAGGTGTGTCTGCTAATGCTGTCTCCCCCGTGTGACAGACTGAACAAGATTGAGGTCTCCGCCCTGGTCGTATCCAAATTGTCAGGGGCCATTCCAACGGCTCCATTCCTTAATACGGTTCCGACGCAGTGCCTCGATCGCCCCCTGGCTGACCCGTACTACAACAAGCCCGCGCCTATTGAAATGATTATCGGTGTAGACCTGTTTTCCCACATCCTCGGAGAACGGATCAAAAAAGATATTGGTGAGTTCGTCGGGCTAGAAACCATCTTTGGATGGGTTCTGTGTCGGGCTATCATGCCTGACTCTGCAGACGCGAGTTAGTCCAGAAGCAAAACTTGATGTACTCCTCACAAAGTTTTGGGAGGTGGAAGACCTTCCCGGAAAAGGAGGATGACGTATTCTGCGAGCGGAACTTCCAGGAGACCACCCAAAGAGGAAAGGACGGCCGATATGTTGTGTCCCTACCGTTCAAAGGTCTGAATAGCGTTGACTTGGGCCACTCAAGACCGATCGTGCTGGCTCAATTCCTGCGGAATGAAGCACGCCTTCTCAAGGATCCCCTCCTAAAAACGCAGTACGATGCCATTATTCAAGAGTATGAGGAATTGGGTCATATGATTCGGGTGACGCCGCCTCAAGATGGGAAAATCTTCTATCTCCCGGTTCTTTCAATTCGTTTTCAACGCTGACATAATGTATCGACAAATCCGAGTCGACCCCAGGCATACCCCCTTTCAGCGGATCCTCTACCGAGACCGCTGCGGAAATATTCAGGATTATGAGTTACAAATTGTCACGTTTGGGGTTAACTGCCCGCCATTCTTGGCGATCCGAGTCCTTTTACGTCTGGCACAAGACGTGCAAGCGATGTATCCTCAGGCGATCGAAATCTTTCGGAACTACATGTATGTTGATGATGTCCTTGCCGGCGCTCACACTGAAGCCGACGCCCGTCTCGCCATAAGAAGGAAGTACTTCAAGCTATTCCGAGAGAGCACCTGCTGCGAGAGGACATTCTCGAGCTGCAAGACGCGGTCAGCCCTATATGTGCGGGTTCGGTACGGCGATCAAGTAAGAGTCCATTTATTAACGGCTAAGACCCGTGTAGCTCCAGTCAAAACAGTCTCGCTGCCTCGGCTGGAGTTGTGCCGAGCTGATACCCAATCGGATATCCAGCATCTAAAAAAACACCAGTGTCCAAAGCTGGTCACATGTGCGCTCCGAGGACAACCCCGCTGATCTGGCGAGCCGTGGAGTCTCCGCGGCCGAGTTATCGGCCAGCAGCCTCTGGTGGCATGAGCCGGACTGGCTCCAGCGGGCCCCCGAAAATTGGCCAACTCCCCATAACGAACTCCCAGACACCCAGCTGGAGCAACGAGTCCAGTGCCACACCACCGCGACCACCCTACTCGAGGACGTCAGCGAACGTTTCTCGGACTACGGTAGGGCGTTACGAGTCATCGCGTACATCCTACGCTAACGAACTCCCAGACACCCAGCTGGAGCAACGAGTCCAGGTGCCATACCACCGCGACCACCCTACTCGAGGACGTCAGCGAACGTTTCTCGGACTACGGTAGGGCGTTACGAGTCATCGCGTACATCCTACGCTTCGCCACCAAAAGGATTTCGACGCCTTCCACGTTTCGCCTCACCAATGACGAACTTTTCTCCGCCGAGCGCGCCTTGATTCGAACCTCTCAGCGTCGGGAATACCTCGCGAAGATACGGGCCCTGGGTGAAGGGCGACCCCTGCCATCATCCAGCACGCTACTCAATCGAATCCATTTCTCGACCAGCATGGGATACTCCGCTCCTGCGGACGACTCCGGGCCGCTGAGTCCCTCCGATATGATGAACGTCATCCTATTCTCCTCCCCTATAGTACTCATTTCACTCGCCTGCTTGTCGAATTCGCCCACCGCATCACGTTGCATGGTGGCAATCAACTGACGGTGCGGTATCTGCGCACCAAATTCTGGTTCCCACGGATCAAGAACATGGTGAAGTCCCACATCAAGGGGTGCAAAGTCTGCATCGTTCATCGCCGACGACTACAGACTCAGATGATGGCTGATCTCCCTCGAGAACGCATCACGTACTCCAGGCCCTTCACCCACACGGGCATTGACTTCGCAGGACCGTTTGAGATCAAAAATTACACCGGGCGTGCGTGTCTCATACTAAGGGTTATGTCTGCGTCTTTGTGTGTTTCAGCACGAAGGCAATCCATCTCGAGGCTACCTCCGACCTCACCACTGAAAGATTTCTTGCAGCCTTCTCTCGGTTTGTCGCACGGAGACAATGCCCACAGCGCATTTACTCCGACAATGGCAAAACCTTCGTAGGGGCCTCAAAGGCGCTCGAAAAAGATTTCCTGAACGCCACCAAGCTTGATATAATGAAGGCATTTCCCCAGCACATTTTATCCTGGCAGTTCATTCCGCCAAGCGCGCCCCATATGGGAGGACTGTGGGAAGCAGGGGTTAAAAGTTTTAAGACCATGTTTTACAAGTCCTCTTCCACTGTCAAATACACCTTCGAGGAACTTTCCACTCTCCTGTGTAGGATCGAAGCGTGCCTAAACTCCAGGCCAATCTCTCCCATGAGCAAGGATCCAGAGGATCTGCTGGCCCTAAGCCCGGGACATTTCCTGATTGGAGGACCGCTCTTATCCATTGCGGAACCGGAAATTCTGGTCGAGCCTATGTCGCTGATCAACCGATGGCAGCGACTGAAGGCAATCCAGCAGGCTTTCTGCCGCCGCTGGAAGAGTGAGTACCTCAAGGAGCTTCACAAACGGAATAAGTGGAAATCACCGACTCGCAGCCTCCAGACCGGCGACCTCGTGATCGTGTCCGAAGATCATCTCCCGAAGACCCGTAGCGAAGCTCATTCTGTTGCAAGACAGCAGGAGTCCTGAGCCTAAAACCTTATCGTGACTCCCAATCCCTCTATGTTCCCTCCGAATGTCCTCGTCCCGTGCATGTTGTTCGTTCCCGTGCATAGACTAATCCACTTCTCCCTACGTAATTTCTTTCGTTACAGTTCGTTCAGCTCGCCCCTCCATAGCGACATGGCCCCCACGCGTCTGCCGCACCACCGCAGCAAACGAGCTGCTCCACAGGGCACGAACTTGTACCGATGCCGGGTCTGTCGGGGGGTTCATGCACTCCGGCAGTGTCAGCGCTTTCTGAACCTCCGAGGGGAAAAGCGGCTCCCGGCGGTGCTTATCAATAAGTACTGTCCCAATTGCTTGGCACACGAGCACTCATCCGACGCGTGCCGGACTCGCCATGGTTGCCGACGATGCGGGCAAAGGCACCATACCCTGCTCCACATGGCCGACCAACCGAGACAACGTGCCTCAGCCCGGCGTCGCAGCCAATCACCCCCCTCCGGGAGTGCTGCACCACCGCTACAACCTTGTTCCCGATCATCGTCCGACCGCTCCGCTTCCGCAGAAGGACCACCCGAAATCTCTCTATCCTCCCTGCTCCACGCCAGGGCGACGTGCCAACCTGCCAACCGCAGTCCTCCGGTTGGGCAATGGCTCGAAATCCTTCGAGACCCGCGTCCTTCTCGATGCGTGTGCGGCTGAGAGCCGCATCAATCTCTCTTTTGCCCTGTCCCTGGGGTTGGCTGTGACCAAGGTCGGGGTCGACCAAGCCTGTACGGCCGTCCTCGAGTCGAGGTCCGACAAGACGTTCCGACGGAACGTTATATTCCGGGTCCAAGAGGACTTGCTCATCCGCACTCCCATCCGGGAAGTGGCGCCGCCGGTCCGGGAGAAATTCGACACCCTGATTTTGGCCGACCCCTATTTCTATCGGCCGGCGTCGGTGTCCGTGGTGCTCGGGGCAGACCTCTATCCTGAGGTCATCCAACCAGGCTGTGTGCCCGGTCATAGCGGTACTCCCGCAGCCCAGAGCACCGTGTTCGGATGGGTCGTCTCCGGCTCCTGTGGGATCTAGGCGCTCCAGGACGCTGCCGTCCCCCATCCTTTATATGTCCAGGGTGGCAATTGCAACAAGTTGCAAGGGGGGCGGTATGTTCACGCCACCGGGTGAACAGCAGTGAGCGGCGAAGAGCAGTGAGGAGTGAGGAGGGGTGACTTGATTTTTCCAATGGGCATCGCCATTTATTCTGAGACGAGATTTTCACCCGAACACCCGTTCATCTCCTTTTTTTTGATTGAATGGTAAATCTTTTCAACCCGTAACATTCTCGTGTGTGTCGGGATATATCACTTAAAGAAATAAATCAAACATAGAATTAAAACGAAGTTTTTCGCGCGTTTTAATCATTTTACTCACGCACCAGACCCTGAAGACATTGGCACCCGCCAACCACTTGAGGCTTATTCGGTTCCTTCCGCCCCTCCACAATCATTGGTCCTTCGAGCCGGATATCCTTCCGCTCCTCCAGCTTGCGTCGGCGGAATTCCTGATAAGTACAAAAATTTCATTATTCATTTCATTTGCCCCTACATACTAATAAAAGTGTGAGGTTTCCCGCTTTTCCATAGCCTACACACTTTGTATGTACATGCCTGACCTGTTCCAAGGTTACATGGTAGTTCCTAATCCTTAGCGTGTTTGTCCAACGTTCTCGTTTTACGTTCCACGATTACCCATTTTTATTTATGTTTTTTCCTCGCACTTGTCCAATTCCACTTTTTTTACATATGCATTCACATGTACATGTAGTTTCCACAGCTGCTTGCGAAGTCCGCGTAAAAATTAAAAATAGAAAAAAAAATAATAATCAAAGTGTTCACCGCGTTTTCTTATGTGTTGGAATAATTATTTTAATGCCAAATTAATCTCCTCACGCGCGTATCCACTTACATACATACATCGTCATCTGTTGATGTACGCGCCTATGTATACATCCATATACACATAATTCATTCGCACATTTACCACAACACAAAAGTCAAAAAAAAATATTTTTTTAATAGCACTTAACGTATGCACCGCGATTTCTTGCGCGTTCGAATTGGTTGCGAAATTAATTTCCTCACGCGCGTCTTTGAAAACCGGTGCACTTGCTTACATATGTACATACATACTTACATAGTCATACATTGCACATATGTACATATCCACAACACATAATCCATTTCGGTGTCGCGCATTGATTTAACACAACCCCACATCCAATTAAATGACAATTACTTACGTTTTTGTTGTGAACAACGCGTGTGCATACATATCTATATACTCACCTGTGTACTTACGCATGTACGTACATACATAGATCAAATCATTTGTCCATATGCACTGATCGTTTGTTTTGTTTGCTTTTGCGCACAACACTCGCGGTGTGTAAAAGCGTTCGTTTTGTTCTTTTTTTTTTTTTTTTTTTTCTCCGCACAACCACAAAAAAAATTATTAACATAATTAAACAACAAAACCAAAAACCAAATATATAAACAGCGGCCGACAGCTGTTTTCGGAGTAGTGGTGACACTTGAGTCGAGTCGTGATATTGATAGGCGGCTCAAGCGCGCCAAATTCAAATCACATTATTTCTGATTCCTTTTTTTCGCCTAATTATATACCCGTCCATATTTATAAATAAAGATACATATAATTTCTTCCGGTCATTATTTTGCCCACATATATATCCGTCCATATTTATAAATTATATATAATTTTTTCCGGCCATTATTGTGCGGACATATATATTTATATCCGCCCATATTTATAAATAAATACATATATATTTTTTCCAGAACTATCGTGCATACATTTATATATCCGTCCATATTTATAAATTATTTATATAATTTTTCCGGCCAGCTTTTTGCGCTCATATATATATCCGCCCATATTTATAAATAAATACATATATATTTTTTCCAGCACTATCGGGCCCATATTTATATATCCGTCCATATTTATAAATTATATATATAATTTTTCCGGCCAGTATTTTGCGCACATATATATATCCAGATCCAGATTTATACAAAACGTATTTTCTTTTTATCCTATACATCTTTATTTATATATTTCCTCCGTGTTTTGTTTTATACGTACTCCCATCGTTACTTACGAATCCATACAAACTTGTTTTAGAATCATTTCGCTTCGTCTATATATTGTATATTGTTCCGCATCTATCCCCATTAAAAGGGCTCCGTTTCCGAGCCACACGCGAGAGAATTCTCCCGCAATCCTGCGGTGCACAGTGAGAAAGCTCTTGCGTCCTCATACAGTCCACTTCTCATTTTCTGTGGTTTTTTCCAAAACCAAAAAAAAACGCACATACTCGGTGTTCGACGGTAAGGTCGTCCCCTGAGTATGTCCACGGAGCCGTCCAAGACTGCGCCGAAGTCTAACAGTCTTTCGTCTCCCTCTGCAACTCCGGAGAAGGTTCGGCCTCCGATAACTCCGGTGACCGTGAAGCGTACGGATATTTCGCGCAAGTTCTCGTCTGTTCGCAGCCGCAGCGAATCCCCAAGATCCCGTCCGTCTTCGTCCAGCCTACCTCAGGGTCGCAGATTCTCGGTTAAAGTCTCGAGTGAACACAAAGGTCGTTCCAAATTTTTAACCCAGACCCAGATCCCGCACGTTGTTGTGAAGCACTGTTCTGATGCTCCCGTCACCCGATCCGTATCACAACAGCGCAGAGAACACTCCAGAATGTCCCTCTCTGATTTCAATCTGGCGTGCGACGCATTGACTCTGTTCGAAGCTCGGGAGAGTGAAGCTCTAACTTCTGAAGTGCCCTTGTTTTCCATTAAAATGCACTTAGAGCAGCTCAAATCCCTTTGGTGAACTGTCGAGATGGAATACTCCCGTTGTCACAAGGCCTTGACCGTCCAAACCGACGAGGAAAGCTTGGCAAACATAAGCCACATCAAGGCGAAGCACGAATACGCTTATGCGGCGTATGTACGATGCGGGACGTTGTTCGGAGAACGCATCGAACAGCTCTCGGCACAGATGACGAGTCTTATGCGTCAGCCAACCGCTCCGTCGAGGCCGCCGGGGGATTGAGTTCCTCCGTGTGAGGTGGAGACATTTGATGGCGACAGCCTAGCATGGCCCACATTCCGCGATTTGTTCGCCGCCATTTATATCGCCAACCCGTACTCGTCACAAGTGGAGAAGCTCTATCACTTGAACACCAAGACGCGAGGGGAAGCGAGAACCATCGTGGCTAAGTTCCCCCTGACGAATGAGGGTTTCCAGGCCGCGTGGGACAACCTCGCCGCACGGTACGAAAATAGCCGTCTGCTTGTCATGACTCAAGCCAGACAACTCCTTCAGATTCCTGCGGTGGCACAAGAGTCGGGCAAATCCTTGCGAGAGCTGCAGACTGTGTTTCAAGGGTGTCTTACCGCGCTTGAGCGTTCGGGTGTTAGTACTGAGAATTGGGATGTCTTACTTATCGCCATCTGCACTAGCAAATTGCCGAAGGCCACAATCCTCCTGTGAAAGCAATCAGTGCCAAATAAGACTGTCGTCTCAACTTGGTCCGATTTGAACCAATTTCTTACCGATCGGTATCGTGTCCTGGATGCCACCGAAGAACATTAGTCGGCCCCAAGTGTGCAAGCCATCCCCATTGGCCCCCGCAAATCCTCTGCAACGATGAAGGTCCAAGCGTTCCCCGCGAAAGCTCAGCTCAAACCGGCTTCTTGTATGTTGTGCCATCGGGAGAATCACCCAATACGGCTCTGCCCTAGTTTTCTTGATATGCCTGTTCAGAGGCGTCTGGAAACCATTAGACAGCAGGGACTTTGTCTGAACTGATTTGCCCGCGGTCATCAAGTGAAGGGCTGCTCCAGTGCGCATGATTGCCATACCTGCAAGGAACGTCATCATACTCTGTTGCATCCGAGTGATGTGTCCGTGCCCTCGCCGTCCGCTGCGCAAGTCCCACCATCCAGCGCCACAGAGCGTCCGTCCACGAGCAACCAGCTCACAAATGCTCAAAGTTATTTTTGCATCTACCCCAGGCAGACACTGCGATTGTCACTCTGCACCATCGTGGTGTGGACCACCATATTCGGGCGTTGATCGACTCTGGGCCGATTCAACTTTTCTCTCCGAGCGTGTCTTCAACATGGTCCAGCCCACCTTCTACCCAGTAGACGCCGCGGTTACTGGCATGGGCCAGAGTGATGGAGGCTGCGCCAACAAGGTGTGTCTGCTAATGCTGTCTCCCCCGTGTGACAGACTGAACAAGATTGAGGTCTCCGCCCTGGTCGTATCCAAATTGTCAGGGGCCATTCCAACGGCTCCATTCCTTAATACGGTGTAGACCTGTTTCCCCACATCCTCGGAGAACGGATCAAAAAGGATATTGGTGAGTTCGTCGGGATAGAAACCATCTTTGGATGGGTTCTGTGTGGGGCTATCATGCCTGACCCTCCGGTGTCTCGATCAGTTTTCGCGGCACAGACGCGAGTTAGTCCAGAAGCAAAACTTGATGTACTCCTCACAAAGTTTTGGGAGGTGGAAGACCTTCCCGCAAAGCCGGAAAAGGAGGATGACGTATTCTGCGAGCGGAACTTCCAGAAGACCACCCAAAGAGGAAAGGACGGCCGATATGTTGTGTCCCTACCGTTCAAAGGTCTGAATAGCGTTGACTTGGGCCACTCAAGACCGATCGCGCTGGCTCAATTCCTGCGGAATGAAGCACGCCTTCTCAAGGATCCCGTCCTAAAAACGCAGTACGATGCCATTATTCAAGAGTACGAGGAATCGGGTCATATCAAGATGGGAAAATCTTCTATCTCCCCCATCACGCGGTGTTTAAGCCCGGTTGCACCATCACTAAGGTACGCGTGGTACCTTACGAGGCGTCACCCTCAACGATGTCTTGCACACCGGCCCCACTCTTTAGGCCGATCTCACGCTTCAGGTACTGAAATGGCGGTTCTTTCAATTCGTTTTCAACGCTGACATAACGCAGATGTATCGACAAATCCGAGTCGACCCCAGGCATACCCCTTTCAGCGGATCCTCTACCAAGACCGCTGCGGCAATATTCAGGATTATGAGTTACAAATTGTCACGTTTGGGGTTAACTGCGCGCCATTCTTGGCGATCTGAGTCCTTTTACAACTGGCACAAGACGTGCAAGCGATTTATCCTCAGGCGATCGAAATCTTTCGGAACTACATGTATGTTGATGATGTCCTTGCCGGCGCTCACACTGAAGCCGACGCCCGTCTCGCCATAAGAAGGAAGTACTTCAAGCTATTCCGAGAGAGCACCTGCTGCGAGAGGACTTTCTCGAGCTGGAAGACGCGAGCACTGCAAAAACCTTGGGCATCCGCTGGCAAGCTGCCGAGGACGTCTTCTTCTTCACCGTAGCGGACCCCCCCCCTTGAAGGAGTCGATCTCCAAGAGGCAGGTTCTGTCCCATATCGCTAAACTCTTCGACCCCGCTAGTTGGCTAGCCTCATTTGTCATCCGAGCGAAGATATTCATGCAGCAAATCTGGCTAACCGAACTGGGCTGGGATGATGTTCTGCCGCCTCTCCTGCTCCAGCAATGGCACGAATTCCTGCAGGATTACCCATGCCTCAGTCGAATCCGCATCCCCCGTTGGCTAAACACCAGCGATAAGCTCTCGTGGGAGCTTCATGGCTTCTGTGACGCGTCACAGAAAGCGTATGGAGCAGCCCTATATGTGTGGGTTCCGTACGGCGATCAAGTAAGAGTCCATTTATTAACGGCTAAGACCCGTGTAGGTCCAGTCAAAACAGTCTCGCTGCCTCGGCTGGAGTTGTGCCGAGCTGATACCCAATCGGGTATCCAGCATCTCCAAAAGCACCAGTGGCCAAAGCTGGTCACATGTGCGCTCCGAGGACAACCCCGCTGATCTGGCGAGCCGTGGAGTCTCCGCGGCCGAGTTATCGTCCAGCAGCCTCTGGTGGCATGGGCCGGACTGGCTCCAGCGGGCCCCCGAATATTGGCCAACTCCCCATAACGAACTCCCAGACACACAGCTGGAGCAACGAGTCCAGTGCCACACCACCGCGACCACCCTACTCGAGGACGTCAGCGAACGTTTCTCGGACTACGGTAGGGCGTAACGAGTCATCGCGTACATCCTACGCTAACGAACTCCCAGACACCCAGATGAAGCAACGAGTCCAGTGCCACACCACAGCGACCACCCTACTCGAGGACGTCAGCGAACGTTTCTCGGACTACGGTAGGGCGTTACGAGTCATCGCGTACATCCTACGCTTCGCCACCAAAAGGATTTCGACGCCTTCCACGTTTCGCCTCACCAATGACGAACTTTTCTCCGCCGAGCGCGCCTTGATTCGGACCTCTCAGCGTCGGAATACCTCGCGGAGATACGGGCCCTGGGTGAAGGGCGACCCCTGCCATCATCCAGCACGCTACTCAATCTGAATCCATTTCTCGACCAGCATGGGATACTCCGCTCCTGCGGACGACTCCGGGCCGCTGAGTCCCTCCGATATGATGAACGTCATCATATTCTCCTCCCCTATAGTACTCATTTCACTCGCCTGCTTGTCGAATTCGCCCACCGCATCACGTTGCATGGTGGCAATCAACTGATGGTGCGGTATCTGCGCACCAAATTCTGGTTCCACGGATCAAGAACATGGTGAAGTCCCATATCAAGGGGTGCAAAGTCTGCAACGTTCATCGTCGACGACTACAGACTCAGATGATGGCTGATCTCCCTCGAGAACGCATCACGTACTCCAGGCCCTTCACCCACACGGGCATTGACTTCGCAGGACCGTTCGAGATCAAAAATTACACCGGCGTGCGTGTCTCATAACTAAGGGTTATGTCTGCGTCTTTGTGTGTTTCAGCACGAAGGCGATCCATCTCGAGGCTACCTCCGACCTCACCACTGAACGATTTCTTGCAGCCTTCTCTCGGTTTGTCGCACGGAGACAATGCCCACAGCGCATTTACTCCGACAATGGCAAACCTTCGTTTCCATCAAGTATTGGCAAATTTTTCTATTAATTCGCCTTGCTTTACATTTCTTTGAGACACCTGTCTTCGGCAGACTTGCCCCAGCAGTCTCAAAATTTTTGTGAGTAAACTATTTGCGTCAGTCTACGGCTTGAACCGACGATGAATTGTAGAATAAAGTTAGGAAATCATGAGTATTAAGTAGTAGAGTAATTATTAGTAATAAGAACCAATATGCAACATTGCAACCTTTATAATCGGATTTGTACCGAGATTCAGCTATTTAGCTAAAAATTGTTTTGAAAATTAAGAATTTTTGTAGATCAAATTGATCGAACCTATAGCATGATGATGCTAATCATTTTGAATTGTTTGAATAAATATTAAGTTTATTATGAATCATTAATTTCTTTAGTTCCCTGATGTAGAAGAAGAAGTCCTAGCTTTCGTTTTGGGAGTCTGCGATAACTTTCGCTGGCAGGCTCATGGTAGGGTGGCGTACTGCGTCTGTACGCGGAGCGCAATTACGGACGTTCACAAAGAACCTCCCCACAGGCTGTTTTTGCTAGTTGTTTATGTTGTAATCCCATTGAGCAGTCATATGCATACTAAACATCTTGTCTAAAGTCTATCACACGCGTTCTCAATAGAATTCAAAGTGGTTCGGGTAACTCTAGTTGGAAATCGAGGTATAGTCCTGGTGGAACAGCGGGAGTAGGTTTATCCGTTCTGCCTCCATCTTATTGACTTGACTTTAAAATTTTTTTCCTTCACACTTTGTGTAAAAGGGGTCGAATAACATCAGACCATATTGAGCCTTTGTCAGAAAAGACCGAATGTGTCATTGATTTTCTTTATTTTTTTCTTCTTTTTGCTCTCTACTGACTGAGGAAAATTTAGCTTGGAATTCGTCTTGTAGCCAGACTACAATAGCGACCAATAAAAACACTCCTTAGCTTGGAGGATCTTTTTGTTTCTTTCTATTTTTTTTTCTCTTTTCTCCTTTCTGTTATGTATTTGCTATAAGATTCGATCAACGGATTGGATTGTTAGAATTGTTTATAATTGCGAAGCAGCTATAAAGACCAATCAATTCAGGGGTGAATTAATATTGGCATTATATATGTCAGGAACGGATTGCGTTTATCGATAAGTCAGATGTAGTTGTAAGAATCGACACATACATAAGCATTGTACACACCACATATATTTGTGCGCTGCTGCGACAGCGCTTTTTCTCGTTGGTTTAGTAATAAATTGGCACTCAACTGATTCAGTAGCGAAGAAATACAAAGTGAAGTTATCCAACTTAATTTAAAGGTACAGTCCACTGCTAGATCAAAACATAATTTG